>NC_141140.1:84409687-84709687 GCF_053477565.2 Lygodium microphyllum | reverse complement strand
CATTCGAGTTGCTTACAACATCACACAACAAGAAACAACTCGACTTGAGGAGGAACTTTGCACACCCCTCAAGTCTCGGAGCCCATGCAATTTTCAAATTTAGGTGCAACTACATGCCCATTGACAGAGCTTGACAGTAGTACAATAGTGATCAGCCCTATTCAGAGTGCTACATGTGGTTGAAGTTCCATAGAAACAATATTGAAAGAGGTGCGGGGCATCTCATGTTCTTTGGATATCTACAAGTGGTCATAGTTTTATAGGTTTTAATAGGTACCCACCATTTCATAGGTAATTATTGAGCCCTATAGGTGTTCCATAATCCTCTCAAGGTTTCTACAGGGGTTTACAAGGGTTATTCTCACACAAGGAACACCCATAGGGTCAAACATGGCACGTACAAGTTGAGGACAGGGTGCACAAAACTTCTGTTTAACACTGAAGATCCTATTACAGAAACTTATGTATTCATCCATATTGAGAACATGATATATTTTTATGAAGAGGGAATCGTAAGCTTCCATTTGAATCTAAAAAAAATTCAATCCGATATTGGGAGCTTAAGCTATTGCTGATTTACTGATAGTAAGGCATAGTGAGACAACACCCAGAGAGCATATACAGGGTGACAAGATTTATCATTGTTTTACCTAAAGTCTTCAATCCAAGTTGGGATGTTTTCAAATCTGATATGTTCTCATATAATAATCTTTCTATTGAGCTATTAACCATTGGGATATTGGAGCTATATCATGAGAGAAGCAAGGGATTTATTGATAAACAGTCTACTACTACAACATTATTTCTAATGGGCCAAGAATAAGAAAGGACCCTATTATAGAAGCAATGAATGAGGATGTCAAAAAACTTCTAAGAATATCAAAATTACACAAATGAAGCCAATAATTTTGAGCAAATAGATGAAGACTTAAGCATTGGATTTGCTTACAACAGCACACACCAAGAAATGGAGGATACGCGTGAAGTACATGCAGTGAATGATTAGTTGTTACTATCTAAAGAGTTGGGACATATGAACGATGGTATTTCTAAGGATTTGAAGGCATTGAATGAAGGCTTAATACATATTAATGATGGTATTTTCAAGGATTTGAAGACATTGAATGAAGACTTAATACATATGAATCAAGATTTGTTGCAAGGCATGGCACAAGTAAATAAGGGTATCAATGATATGCAGTAGCAAAGAAACACATCTTTATTTCAAGAGCTCATTTCAGCTATAAAAGAAATTGGTAGCAAGCCACAAAGGGAACCTCAACCTATTGAATATCCACATGCAATTCCTCCTATTGACAATTTATCCCATCCAAAAAAATAAAGTTCTCACCTAGTTATGCATACTTTTGAAAGAGGTGAATCGTCAATGGTGAGGGGTAACTACCACTCTTCACAAATTCATGGCAATTATACCAGAAGACCTCAGTTCAGTAGCCCAAAAGATAGTCTTAGACATGAAGGGGAATAAGATAACAATTGATGGAATGATGATTATCATGGATGTGACCCCTTCTATAAGTCTTTTTAGCATTAGCCCTCTAATGTGCAAAAAGGAAATGCAATTGACAATCAAGTTCATGAAGGTGGAAGGATTATGGGAGAAGATCAGTCCATGATCTCTGAAAAGAGAAGAGCATGTTTCAAATGATCAACCCTCATCTAATGGTTTTGGGTGACCTACTTTTAGGCAACACTCTTGGAATAAAGATTCATGGAAGCAACACTCTTATGGATAACCATCATACAAAAAAAAGGAGTACAAGGATGTAATAGAGTAAAAATGCCTTAATACCTTAGTCAATAATTAGCCTACTAGGGTTAAGTATAAAAGACCAAGTTGTAACTTGCGGACGATGTTTTTTTTGCCATTTCTAACATTTCATGTTTGAGGTCTCAACCTCCCACCATCTAAGAGCGCGCATACTTTTGGCCACCATAGCATTGGAGTGGATACCATGTTGCAACCTTGGCTATGGTTTCTTAAAATTTTAGTTTATTTTCTTGTATTTTCAATTTGATAGTTTGCTGTGGTAATTAGCTTCTTTACAAAACTAGTTGCAATAGAGATACTAGTGCCATTTCTTAATAGCATGAAGGATGGCCAACATCTCCTGGTCTTAAATATTCATCTGCATCTTCTTTTCATCAAGATTATGGCTCTCAAAAATAATCATACCATACTCTTGCAACAAGATAACACCGATATCTCTACCACTAGCATCAAATTGAATAGTAAACTTGTTTGAGAAGTCATGGAATACGAGGATGGGTGTTTAAAGTAAGCATTTTCTTCAATTGGTTAAAGCTGCAATCAGCAATGGCATCCCAAAAAAATGATTCCTTCTTTAATAGATGTCTATCAAAGGTGCCACAATGGTGGCATAATGCTTGATGAAACATCTACAAAATGAAGAGAGAGTAAGGAAACCACGTAATGAAGTGGTGTTGGATAGGGTGGGGCAATCCTTAACACATTGCACCTTTTTGGGGTCAGCCCTTGTATGCCATTTTCACTCAAAATATGCCCCAAGTACTCCACAGAGGTCTGCAAAAGATGCACTTAATTATCTTAGCAAATAGCATATGCTCTCTCAAAAGACATCAAACACTTGTTTGACATGTCTTAGCAAATAGCATATGCTCTCTCAAAAGACATCGGACATGTTTCAATCCTCTCACGATCTATTGTTGTAAATAAGAATTTCATCAAATAATATGAGCACAAACTTAAAAAGGAGGGAGTGTAAGATTTTATTCATTAGGCATTTGTCAATTCAAAAGACATCACTAGAAAATGATAAAGCCCACAATCTCTAGTCTGAAAGTTGTTTTGACATCATCACCCTCCCACATACATATCTAACAGCCATCTTTCTTCTTGACTAGTACCACTGGAGATACATAAGGTGAGGAACTCCATTTCATGAATCCCATCTCAAGTAATTCTTTGAGTTGCTTTGCAACTTCTTCACACTCACACTTGGAGAGTCTATAAGGTTGCTTGTTCACTTGATTAGAATGGGATTCTAGATCAATCGGGTGGTCCACTTACCACTTAGGGGAGAGGACTATAGGCATCTGAAATAAATCGTTGTACTCTTGTAGTAAGGCTTTCAATGTTGAATTCTTAGATAGTTTTGAGGACTAATCTAAAGTTTCCTTATTCAAGTGCAAGACAAAGATCTTGAGCATTTCTTAAACTCCTGTTTGAGTTGCTTTGCTATGATTAGCTAAAAATCAGCATTATTGTAAACTCCCTTAAGGTGGATGAGCAGTTCATACATAGAAAACTCTATGTAGAGCTGAAATAAATTCATAGTAAGTTTGTCTAAGTGTTTTAGCTAGTCATCACCCAAGACAACATCAATGTGGCTCATGTCTAATGTAGTTAGGTCAACTGATGCCAAATAGTTTTTAGCCAAGCATAGGGAAACTTTGGAGCATACATGTGTGCTAATTTCTTCTTCGTCGTTTGCTACTTGAACTTTCAAGGGGTGCTATAATTCCGTAGGGATGCATTACAATCGAGTAAGGGATAAATTGTTGATGTAAAGGCTCAATCGCCAAGACCCCCAGATTGCTTATTGTTCAAGGATTTGAAGTGAACACCTATGGCTATCTCTCATCTAGCCGATGCACCTTCGATCCTACGGGGATGTAGTGAGCTTACCTCAATGCCCAAATGAGTCACTCCTCCCTCAAGCGCACTAGTAGCTCTATGATTCGAGATACGAACTCCATAATCATCAAGCCTCCACCTCCAAGCTCCATCCTCCATAGCCATGTGCAAGAGAAGAGAAGAGGAGAGGAGAGGAGAGGAGAGGAGAGGAGATGATGGAGAGCTTCACCTCCAAGATCCCTCACCCTCACACACTCAGTCCCTTACACTCTCATGCTCCCTCTCTCAAGCAAACACAAGCAAGCAAGAAGGAGAAGGGAAGAAGAGAAGAAGATGAGTCCACTTTGCCACACACCAAAGAATGAGCTTCACATTAACTTTTTGAGTTTATATACAAAACCCTAATCCCTTTTGGGCAATCATCCCCTTTTTTACATGGTCAAGCCCTCTTTCCCATTGTCCTCCTATCTTCTTCACTTCCTTTTTGCCACCCGTCTACCCTTACAATTTGCACAAGAGGAAGCCTGGTGCTCTTTTACAAAAGTTCCAGGGGCTCCTTACATTTACAAATGCGTTTTTGCCTTTAACTTAGCTTTTGAGGTCGCCCTTGTGCTTTTTCAGTCGTTTCCCTTCCTGCTTCTTCCATTGTGTCTGATTTCCTTCTATGCTACCTCTTTCAGCTCATGACTTGCTCTTTTCCACTTTTTTCACTTTTTCTTGTACTGAGGTTAATATTACCCCCCTCCTAGTTGAGTGCTAGTCCCATGGCTCTTGATCCTGACATTGTTTCTGCCTCCAATTCCACGAGACCGTCGATCAATTCGAGCAGTTCCAGCAGCACCTAATCCTCTATGGTGTCGTCTTCTAGATCCTCACGTCCACTCAATGTCCTCATGGGTCCTCACCCTGTTTGCCTGCTAAGTCTTGGGGTTCACTCCTATTGGTGGGTTCCTTGAATGATTATGTTCGAGTGTATTCCTTGTTACTTACAACCAATCCTCAAATTATGTACACTCAGTGTGGTGTCTGTGCTTTCAGTGCGAAATCAAGCTTTCTGCTCTTTCAGTGCACAACCAATGTGGCCTACTGTGTGTGTTGGATTAAGATAGACCTAGCTCTAAACTCAACTAGAGTTAACTGACTCTAACTCTAACTCTAACTCTAAGAGTGGTGACACAACTTATAACTTTAGTTGTGTTCACACCTAAGAACTAAAAAGGAACTAAAGACTAAAACATTGGCACTGCCCATAGAATTGGCAAATTCTAACATCCCCTTGTAGTGCCAATGTAGTAAAGTACAGGAATAATCAATCACTAAAGGGTAGTAAGTTTAAGGACTTGCAAAAAGCCTCAAACTTTTGCCTTGGTGAAAATGTTTGCAACACTTTCTTGTGTAGAAACATACATCAAGTTGACCTCTGCCATATAGTATCTCTCTCTGACATAATGGTAATGCATCTCAATATGTTTTGTGCGAGCATGAAACACAAGATTTCATGTCACAAAAATAGCACTCCGACTATCAGAAAGAATGGGTGTAGGAACCTTCAATGGTAAATGTAGATTAGCCAAGAATGTGCACAACCTTACACATTCCATTGTTGTTGTGAAGGCTGCAATGTACTCAGCGTCACAGGACGAGGTAGGCATTATAGGCTGTTTCTTGCTTAGCCATGAAATGCATGAATAGCCCAAAAAGAAACAATGTCCACTTGTAGATTTCCCATAGGCGGCACCAGAAAGTCCGTCAAAACGGCTCCGTGATGCTGTGCTCCGCCCAATGCCTACTACGTGACAGCGCCCAATCCATATCCTCCTGCATCAGTACGTGTCTGCCAATCCTGGCAGTGTACTCCAGGAACCTTGGTGGCTTCTTGGCGACTGCAATGGCCAACCATAGTCACTCTCCTCCATGAGTTTGGATTCCCTATCTACTTCAGAGGGGGATTCAAAGGGGGATGTTATTTCTTTGCTCTCAAAGGGGGCATCTACTTCTTCTTTGACTTCAGCGGGGGCCCCTCCAACTCCCACCTTAGAGGGGAAACCTACTCCACATGAAGTTCTTCACCCATCCTCTACTTTATTGGGGTGGCTATCTTCGACCAGTCATCTCTTCTACTGATACCCAAGATCTTCATGTATCACCTAGATCGAGACCTCGGAGGTTCAGCTGCGACTTGGTGACGAGGCCTTCATATTTCTTCCAGCATGGATGCATGGAGCTAGTGGCTTCTCTCCCGAGGTTGAGTTTTGGGTTGATGGTAGTAGTTGGAAGGTGGGATGGGTATTGTCAAATGGCGTTTTGTGTTTGTATACAAGACCTTACTGGGGATGGTGTTGGATGGATCTTTCCTTGAAATTGAAGATGTTGTTGGGGCTAGTCCCTCCCTAATGCTGACGACGGGTGGATCGCTGTCCTTTGAAATTGCAGATGGTGTTGGATGGATCCTTCTTGGAGAATGGCGGGTGGGTGGATCTTGCCTTAAAATTGATGATGGTGTTGGACAGATCCCCCCTCTCACCCTTTGAGGTCAATATGACATGATTCTAACCTGGCTTTTCCTTATTCCCTTCGAGATGCCTTATCCCTTCACCTATGTTCATGAAGATTGTACAACTTGTACAAGAGGGAGCCTAACACTCTTATAAACTGAATAACATTGCACCTTGCTCTTTCCTTGCAAGAGCGCTCAGAAGTTCTCCCTCATCCTTGAGAGAGCCTTGCTAGAATATTTGGTGCTTCCCCACGTTCTTTCTGAGCACCTTGCTAGAATCTTTGGTGCTTTCCTTCGTCCTTGAGAGTGCTTGCTTTCTCCTCCAATTTTGCTACCTAGGCAAAATGAGCTTCTTCATTCACTTTTTGACTTGGGTTTCCTTATCCATCCTTTGCTTCGTTTCAGTTGCCTAGTGACAAGTTGATTACCCCCTCCTAGACAAGGGCAAGTTCTATGTCACTTGTGGTTTTGAGCTGATGAAGATTCAGTGAGCTAAACGGCGGCCATTTGAGTTGATGATGATGGGGTCTTGTGGGGATCAGTCCTAGGAAGAAGTGAGCAACCAGTTGTGGTGGTGGAGGTCGAGAGTGAATTGAGTGGATGATGGGGCCTTCGAAGTTGGTGGGTTGCAACATTTGTATTTTCTTGAAAAAGAAAAGAAGGTGCACTACCTAGGGGTCCATCTACCTTAGTGTGTGGTGCATTGTGCTCATGCTAATGGAACTAGGAGTTGGATGAACCACATGCAAGATTGGGTGTTGTCCCACACTTGAGGACCCAGTTCGTGCATCGTTATAAGTGCAATGCGCGGCTTAGGAGACAAGTTTTGAAGTCCTGCCCTTGAGGTGCCCAAATCGTGAAGTGGGGAATCAAAATGGGCTAGGGGGTTAGGGATGAAGCACGCTGACCAAAGCCACCGGACGTTGCTAACTTGAGGGCCTCTAGGTGCACTGACTATGACCTATGTGCATTATTTTTTTTGCCACATCATTGATCTTAGCCATTGCACAGATATCTTTGTCAGCATTGAGGTAAAAAAAGAGTAGTGGAAGGTGGCATTCTTGCAAAGTAGGGTCTTGTCTTAAAAAATCTCCCACTAAGGAGCCACGGCTTGTTGCCCCCTTTGGCACTATGTCTTTAGTCGGTCTTTTTTCCTCTCATCTCCCATGTGCTCTTGTGGATCTGCTTCTTTGGGCCATGCAATTTGTGGTTGGACATGTAGCCCATGTCTTAGAGTTCTGCGGGTGTGATCTCCAACTTTTTCCTTAATGACTCAATGGCCTCCTCTTTCTCAGATTGTGTGGCATCCAAGAGAGTGTGGAGGAAGGTGCATTATTGGGCTTCCAAAGTCACATGTGTGGCCTCTGCTACCCTGCTCTCTGTTAACATTGTGTCACCTTCTACGAGGGCTAGCCCCGACGTGCTAAGTCACTCACTTTTACTTTGCTCCTGTCTACCCATTCATCTGCTTTTTTCATCATTTCTTCCCAGCTTTCATTAGGCCTGCAGGCTAAAGCCCTTATCCTTCTCTCATGTTCCTCGATTTCTCTTTCCAAGCGCTATTACTCTCCAAGCTCCGAGGCTATCCATTGTTCCAGATTTTCTATATGCTTTTGGTGACATTGGCTTCTCTCTTCTTCTACTGTTGCTAGCTGCTCCATGGTATTTTGGATCTTTTCATTTTTCTTTTGTAGGTCTTTATACAACACTACTAGCTCATCATAATTGCATTGTAGGCTTATCAGGCTTTGTGTTTCTGTTGCAAGTTTTGCTTGCCACCTCTCTTCTTCTCCTCCCTTGGCCTCAAGCTTCTCCTTTAGCTCCTTGATCTCTCTTTGATACATGGCCACTTGACGGGTCCTCTCTAATTGAGAGGCTGCCATTGTCTCCCTTTCAGCCTCGAGCTTAGCTACAACTATTTTCTTATCTTCCTTTGCCCGCTCCAGCTCTATGGCAGGAGTTTCTGTACGTAGTCATCACAGTTTGTAGACAACGACAATGTAGTGGGACCAGTGGTTGTAGATGCCTCTATCTTCTACCTTTTGGGGTCCCGTCTGGATTCCGCATCCGCAGTTGCCTGTCTTTTTTCTCCCATCACAGGGGTTCTTGCACTTGCACCTTGAGTTGCCTCTTTATTGACCAAAAACTGCACCCAGGCCACAAGATTGCTTGCATCCACTGTGGTAGAGGAGTCTTGGGTGGATGTAGTGACTGGGGTGGGGAACAGTAGGATGAGTGGGATGGGGTTGATTAGACCATTTCCCTTGCCCTCGGTTTTACTAGGGGTGGCATGCTTTAGGGTGCTTTGGAGTTGGAGCTTGGACCTTCATGTCTGGGTGGGCTCATGGTAGCCAGCTCTTTTTGCCTTGAAGGTTGCTCCACTGAGAGGGCGAATGGCCAGGGCTATGTCTTCTTCCTCTTTCTTCCTGAGGTTTTCATCTTCTTTCTTAGCTCTTCTCTTTCTCTCTTCCTCAGCTTTCCTAGATTCCTCTTTTATTCTCTTTGCCTTGTCCCTTTCTTTTATTTTTCTTTGTTCTTCCATGCTTTTGGATTTACTTTGGGCTTCATGTAGATCTGCTTTCTCTTTCTTTCCACTCTTTTCTTTGGCCTTCTTTTGCAGAGTCTCTTTCTTTGATTTCTTGGCCCTTTCTTGGCCAGATTGTGCTTCTCACTCTCCTTCTTCCTCACTCACAGTCCTTTTGCTAGATTGCTCCTATACTTGGCATGGAGGGGAGCTGTATAACTGCCTCATCTTCTTGTGCTTTCCCAATGCCTCTCTTATGATTGCCATTAAGACCCCTCCGAAGCCAATGGTAGAGGCCTTTGATGACGACAACTTCCTAGCTTTGGAGACCGGGGACTCTCCCCCTGCGAGTCTTCTACTGGTGGTCAATTCTTTTTACTGATGTTTCTATCGTCTTCCTCACGAAGCCATTTAGGTTCACCTCATTAAAGGACTTGGCAGTGATGCTCTTCAACATTGGCACGTTGATTCTATTCATCAATGTGTTGTACCTTTGGCTAGAGAATAGGACGTGCACCATTTTGGCCTAAATTTGAACTTCGGGGTCGGGGATGTCAGCTAGTAGGCCAATGTCGTCATTAGTCTGCACTATCACTTTGTCCATTTCCAACATGTCATATACATCCCTTTTTGCCATCTTTTCACTTTGTTGGGTAGGCCTAGTGCTTTCTATACCAACTCAATGCTCAGCTCGATTTCTACTTGGCAGGCTTCATTCTCTAGATGTACCGTGACGGTGCCACGATTCTTGTTGAAGGTCCGAAGGAATTCCGCACACTTCTCGTAGTCGATGACTTAGCCCACCTTCTCCACATACTTCTATAGCTTACACTAATTCATCAATTGCTTGATGACTAGCTCTTCCATTATGATATCTTCTGAATTCAAAATGTGCCTAAATTTGAATTGGCTGTAGGCCCTTGTTTCCACTGAGAGGTCATACTTCGCTTGCTCCTCCTCCAACAATGGCAGCTTGCTAGTTTTCTCCTGTCTTGCCATTGTAGGTGCCTACATGAAGCCATGCTCATGACGATCAATTATCTTAAAACAATTTCTTGTTGAAAGATTATGTGCTTATGGGCAATTAAAATGCTTAAATATAGAAAGAAACTTTTTATTTAAGTAGTTCTATCCATTTCCAAAAATTTATGATGCTTTTTCTCAATCACAAGTTGATTTTCATCCACTCTTTTCCACTTTTGGACATTGATTGAGGTTTTTTTCCTTGCATGTTTCACTCACCTTACATGTTTGATTCACCTTACCCCCTCCCCGTTGGAATTGAGAAGATCCTTCCTAGGATTAACGTTTGAGAGGTCAAGGGCAGCAGCATGTGCTCGCAGTGTTTTGCTTTTGCATGAGCCAATCATAGAAGTTTGGATTGTATTTTAGATTAGCATAGCAGTCCATGTTCAAAGGATGGATGCCTACTTGAGTGATGTAGGTGAGAACATCTGTGAGGAAGTTACCGGAGTCTATTCAATTGGTAATGTGTAACTCCTCCTCAGTCAGAATGCGGTCTATATATGGGTGGGATAGGAGGTGCTCTTCTAGGGGTCGATTATGAATAGTGGTCAACACCCTATAGGAGATTGGAACTACATAAGTGGGGTCATACTCCGAGGTTTTGATGTCACGTCATTCCCCAGCATTGGTCATGATTTGGCAACCCTCTTACTCCCATTGAAGTCGGAGAGCATACCATTTTGTCAAGAAGGAGGAGTCAAAGTCAGCTAGCTTTGTTAGCTCTTCTAGCTCTTGACTTGTTGCAGTGACTTTGCTCCTAGGATATGATGGGATTATTCATTGTTTTGTGTGCAAGCTTGCTCTCGAGAGATCTCGTTGTCAATCAGTTCCTTGGCTACCTCGGGAATCTTGACGAACACGAACTCATAGTTCTCCCAAGTGCATGGAAAGAAGCGCATTTCCATTTTGCTAATGTCTTATCGAGGAGACCTAAGTCCAACCAATCTTTCATAGTTCTTTGCTAGCATGGTGAATGTGATATCCAAGGATCTGATGCAAGTGACTATGTCGTCCCCCATGTTTGCGGCTAGGTCCATGGTCATCGTAAGGATAGATTTACACTTATAAGAGGGTTTGAGGTTTGCAAGATGTTACCTATCTTCTCGGCTGTTCAATGGGGAGTCTGTCGACCACTTGTGCGATAGATTGGTCTTGCGGCATGATTGATGTACTGCTCTTGGCCTGTGGAGCAGTTGGCACAATGGAAGCGTTAGGTTGAGTTAACCTAGGGCTGACTGGTTGTGGCTTTGGTTGATAGACTCCATGAGGTTCTATGGATTTGGTGCTTTTTGGGGCAATGGATTTCTCATCCCTAGTTGGCTCACCACTTTGTGGAGATGGGCTAGAGGGTTTGGATTTAGGAGCACACATACCATTCCTGGACTTGGGCAACCAAATCCAATTGTTGCCTTCATAGTAGCCTTGAGGGCGCAAGGTCTTCGGGTACCCATCGCAGCTTGATTTTTCATCTACTTCAATAGCACCAGCTTTGCCTTCTAGGTCTAGGATGTGATGTTCTGTGGTCATGGGTTCGTGAGGGTTAGCTTCTGGGTGGCTGCGATTGTTGTCTGGGCACCCATTTGAGCTCCTACTCAATGGTCTTGGATGTGTCTCCTTTAGGCTACGGCCAACTTGTCTTCATAGGATGAGTCCAGTTACGACCCCCCTCATTCGACCTTGCATTAGGTTCCTCCATCGGTGGCATTGCAGACTTTGATGGAGCTGCACTCCCCTTACTGAAAGCCGTCACTATCCAAACATTGCCAATGGCAAGGTGAATGCACTATGAGTTATAGTCAACATTGCAGTGTGGTTGTTTCTTGAATGCACGTCCTAGCAGTGATTCCTTACGAGTGGTCTTAGTGTTAGGCATCACATAGAAGATCATAGGTAGGCTTTCAGACTCAATAGAGACTACTATTTTGCACTTTCCCAATAGCAAGTAGGACTATCCTCCAAATGGATTGAGTTTAGTGTTGGTAGATTGCAGTTGGGGCCGACTAATGAGGGTCCAATGATCATGCATAAGGATGTTACAATTAGCTCCCTCGTCAACGAGTGCATCAAAGACATATGTCTTTTGGGTAGTCACTGATATACGTAGGTATGTAAGTGCCACCACTTCCTCATCTTCATCCTCAAAGTGTCATGATCGTGTAGGTCAGTTACCCCTTGCTCCATTAGTCCTTCAACCCACTGCTTCAGCTCTTGTCATAGCATCGGATGGCTGCCTAAGCAAATCTCCTAAGCATAGAGTCACTAGGGTCACCAACATTGTAAGACTATTGCTAGTTGCTTGCTCTTCTTCTAGTCCAGTGTTCCTTGGCCAATGGCCTTAACTCCTTTGTTGGCTCGTAACATTTAAACTTTGTTTAAGCAGCATTGGTTGTGGTGTAGACATGTCTTTTGACTTTTTTTGTGGAGGCGAAAGCTAGTGTGCTTACGCTTGAGAGATCGCCGATCTCATCCTCCAAGATGGGCTCAGCATCCTTAAGGCACTCTTGGGCTTCTTTCATGCACTCCTTGATCTTCTCTATGGCTTCGAGCTAGCATTTTGGGTTGGGACACTCCCCCACCCTAGCTCTCCCCTTCTTAGTAATCCTTAGGACGGATGTCTCTATCTCTGCGTTGGTGACTTTCTTTCCTATGGGAAATGTCGTAATACCCTCCATTTTAAGTGTGATCTTGGTCTCTATTCTCTTCTTCCTTTGCCTACAACTCTTTTTCCCTATTAAGGCTACCTCTATATTTTCGGGTCCAAGCAGTGATATGCCAGCTTGCTTCATTTGTTCTCGAGTCATGACGTGTAATGGAATAGGTGTGTCCTCTTTGTTAAATGTCTCAACTCCAAACAACCCCAATGGTACTGATGGCTTGTTCGCCGCAGTAGAGGGTGGCTTTTGTCTAGGGCATTTGGCAAACAAGTGAGTGATTTCACTCTTGAGGCATCTAAGATCAGCCTTTTCGCAATTAACTTGCTCCCATTTAGGGCAGCGTGAGGAGATGTGTCCTGGTTGATCGCAATTCCAACAAGAAATCGGTTCTTGAGTCTGGCCCCCCAAACCTCTACCTCTACCTAGCATCATGACTAGCACTGGTCAATAATCCATGAGGATTGGATTTCCCTCTTCATCGTACGAGATGTAAGGGTTCACATAGGGCTTGTCATCATTCAACTCCTCCACATAGTGAACTGGAGCGTCGCTCGCTTGGATGGGTTACAAAAGGTCCATGTGGTTGGGGGATACCCCTGGGATTTATTTCCATCCTAGGAATGGCTAGTTTACCATCCTTAGGTGTCGAAAGAGCTAATGGGGCTCCCCTCCCAAAAAAGTTTGGCTGCCTATTCCCTAGGTAAGGCTGGTTGTAAGATTGTGAGTATGGGAGCCGTCTAAGTAGTCTACAATGCATGGTATCATGACCAAACCTACCACAATTGGCGCAAGCTAGGGTCCTGATACTCGGTTGGTAGGTGGTTTTTGCCACAATACATGCACTGGAAATGTGGGTGCATTGGTCTCCTCACCATTTCTTGTAGCGTTGCTATCTTCATCTTCATCTCCATTAGCTCCTAGTTCATATCAGTGCTCTTTCCCTTATCCTGTCTATTTGGGACCGACCGTTCATTAGATGTGGTTGCCCTTTCTGAGGTTCTAGAGCTAGCCTCATCGTCTTGGTTTGAGCTCTTGGAGCTCCTCTGTTTGAGATGTTCATCCACTCAAATGGCCTCTTCAAAGACCCTAGTTAGCGCATCTCACTACAAGCTTGAGTTGCTTGCCAAGGCCTTGTAGAGTTCCTCACTTAGTAGTCCGTTGATGAGGACCATGGACACTGCTCTTTCCCTGGGTCATTCATTTGTTGCGATTCTCTTAAAGGACTCCTCACATGGGTCACATAATCCCTAATGTCCTCCTTATCTCTCTGCTTCACATTCATGAGCTGTACAATCAAGTTTTTCGAGTGTCCTGCCTTCGAGAATCTCTTAATGAAGAGGTTCTTGAGATGTTTGAAGTTGTTACATTTAAGTTCTGTGGCATTTAAGTTGGTGTACCAAGTCCTGCCCTTATTGGCTAAGCATAGACCAAATGCCTGTGATGCTGGGTGAGATCGATGAGGCTGTTGGCCTCACAGACCTACTCGAATTGCTCTACAAAATTGTGTAGGGATTGTTGTTTGGCTAGTACTTGTCTAACTGCTTAGCAATGACAAGGATTTTTTATTGGCTCTTCAAGCCCCAGTTGACTCCTAGCCATGTGAGCAACAAGGTTGCAAGTGATGCTGCACTCTACTCTATGGAGGTGTTGTCTAGTAGCTGCTTCATAAGAAGCTCGCCCAATGTAAGGTCTCCTTCTAGCACACACTCTCTCTCTTTCTACGTTAGGTCCTAATCGATTTCTGTTTGCTAAGGCTAACACTCGTTGGATCTCCTGCATTTCTATGTTCTATCGCAAGCTTCTAGCTTACTATTCCTGATTGTAGGCCACTATGCCTTGCAAAGATTCATGTGCTAGTCTCATCTTCTCTTCAAGGTCCGCTATGATATCCTCGAATGACCTACTATGGTGGTCCATCTGGGCTTGCAAGTTGTACTTGCTCACCATCTATTGGATTTCATTCAAGAAATCCCACAAATTGAGCTCTTCGTCGCATCTACAATTCGTGCTAGTCTCTACCATATCCGTGGTCTCTTGTTCCACCAAGGTGTCGATGAGATTGATCAACCTGGGTAGATCCACTCCTCCAAATGGTGTCGGTCCTTGCTGCATCTACTCATGTGTCATGTCCTTGCTTGGTCCTATACTTGGGGTTCTCGATCAGTTGTCTATGTTTCAAGGTCTTCTCCTACTGGTGGATTCATTTTGATTGTTAAGTCTGAGTGAGTTCCTTATTATTTACAAACAATCCTCAGCTTACACTCACTCTGTGTGTGTATGTGCTCTCTTCCATGCACCATGAGAAATCAGGCTTTTAGCTTTTCTTAAGTGCACTCAAGTGCTAGAAAACAATGTGGGTGCGAATACAAAGTGATAATTGTAGCTCTTGCACTCTCATCTGCGTGCGCAGCCTAATGGGGCTCTAAGCTCAATTCCTAGCCATTCTTGCGTGCTCTGGTGATGAGGGTCTGTGCTACGTCATTCATTCATCTCATTCAGGTCAAATTGGGGTCTATTGGTTAGCCTATGGCTCTAAACACGTCAAATATGCTGATATGAGTGTCAATCTTGTTCTTGGACGTTCGGTTGCAATTTCTAGGTTAGATTTTCCTGTAAAACTTTTGGTGAATTCTCCTATTGCATGTTATACTCTCCTTCATTTAAAATGCACTAAATTTTGCAATTTTGATATGTCAAAATCTGGTCCCGACTTTGCAGTGTGCAATTCCATTAATCTACAATGTCGATTTTGATGTGTCAAAATCTAGTCGACTCTACAGTGTCTGATTTTAGCTGTCTGATTTATGATGTCAGGTTCTAAAAGGTCCAATTTTTGTGTCCAATTATGGGATGCCCGATTTTTGAAATCGGACAAGGTATGTCCAATCGGACAAGATGGGTTGGTTTGATTTGAGTGTGTCCGATTGCCAAAATCAGACAAGGTGGTCCAAGCGTCCAATTTTCGAAATCAAACAAGGTCACAGGTCCAAGTGTTTGATCCTCGGGATCGGATGCGTGGCAGTGGTCCGATTATTGGCCATCCAATTCTCAAAATCGAAATGATGTAGGACGTCTGAGAATCTGATTCTGGGAATCGGACATTGGTAAGGTGGTCTAATTTTGCCACAGTCGAGGGGCCAAAATGGCAAAAAATCAAATCGACGACATAGTTAAGAGCAAGCTAGCAATCGAGGACTTCCAAAATGCAACTATGAACACGAGGCAAGGTTTGTATATACTTGGGATGTGATAACAACGTTATGGGAGTTGATCGATTCGTAGGAAACCGTGGTTGTCCAAGCTCTCTCTTTGTTTCTCTCTCTCTCTCTCAATGCCACAAGTGAAAATGAGGTCTCCCTTTGCATCCTAGGGTCTAATCTTCCTAATTACTCCCCATGCGACTCTAATACCTCCAAGGACTCTTTTTTTTTCATTTTTTCCATGTTTCTGCCTTGTTTGGGCCTATTTCACAGTAGCAACCCTAAAGCTTTCTGCTTCGATTTCTCGGTCCTATCCTACTCTAAACGCAACTAAAATCGAAAGCAAAACACTGAAATGATTTCTCCTACTTGCCTAATCATCAAAAAACCAAAGTACTTACTTGTTGCAAAGATTAAAAACCAAAAACCTCCTACCTATCTCAAGCTCTGGTTCAGGGATGAAACCCTTACTTTGTTGCTTGATTTGAGGTGCACAAGTGCTCAATCTTGAATCCATTGGTCCCGAAAATGGAACCAAAATGTAGAGGCGAGCTCAACCTCCAAGACCCACATAAGACTATTTATTGTTCAAGTGTTTCAAGTGAACACCTATGGCTATCTCTCACCTAGCCAACACATCTTTGATCCTAGCAAGGTGTAGTGAGCTTATCTCAATGTCCAAATGAGTTGCCTCCTTTCTCAAGTACACCGGTAGCTCCACGATTCGAGATGCGAGCCCCAGCATCCTTAAGCCTCCACCTCCAAGCTCCATCCTCCATAGCCGCGTGAAAGAGAAGAGAAAAGAAGAAGAGAGGAGATGATGGAGAGCTTCACCTTCAATATCCCTCACCCTCGCACACACACTTTCTCATGCTCTTACACTCCCCCTCTCAAGCACACACAAGCAAGCAAGAAGGAGAAGGGGAGAAGAGAAGAGGATGATTCCACTTTTCCACACACCAAAGAATGAGCTTCTCATTCACTTTTTGAGTTTATATACAAAGCCCTAATCCCTTTTGGGCAATCATACCCTTTTTTACATGGCCGGTGGCCTGGCCTAGGCCCTCTTCCCCATTGTCCTCCTATCTTCTCATTCACTTTTTGAGTTTATATACAAAGCCCTAATCCCTTTTGGGCAATCATACCCTTTTTTACATGGCCGGTGGCCTGGCCTAGGCCCTCTTCCCCATTGTCCTCCCATCTTCTTAGCTTCCTTTTTTCCACCCGTCTACCCTTACAATTTGCACCTAGCGCTCTTTTACAAAAGTTTCAAGGGCGCCTTGCATTTTTAAATGCGCTTTTGCATTTGACTTAGCTTTGAGGCTGCCCTTGTGCTTTCGGTCATTTCCCTTCTTGCTCCTTCCGTTGTGTCCGATTTCCTTGTGATCCACCTCTTTCAGCTCTCGACTTGCACTTTTTCACTTTTTTCGCTTTTTCTTGTGCTGAGGTTAACAGTTGACAAAACTATGTGTACTACCACTACCCACTAGGATAAATACATGCTTTTCATTAATGCTTCCTTAAATGCGTAGGGTGTTGGGGCTTCTGGAGCCAATCCATGCATCCATGGAGATGGAGCAAAAGAAAGTGATAGCCCAAGGGGGGTGTGGTAGGAGTGATCAAATTAATATCATGAGGTGGGTAGCTAATGCATTCCAAGGCCAATTTGATCACTCGAATATTAATTTGATTACTTCTAATGCATTTCAGGGCCAATTTTCAGCATATTTACCCTCACATTAAAGCTAAATGCTGCCCCAAAAGCACCATGTTTTCTTTCAGCACAGAAGGAGGGTAAGTGGAGATTTTGGGACTACTACTAGGTATGGGGTTGCCTCTAAAAATGCCATTTTATTGGTCTAGCCTCATGGGAGGTGTGGGGCTATCCAAAACCTTGCTAAAAACCCTCATTTTTATAGTATTTTCTTACATATCTTTTAGCCAATTCAATTCCATCAAATAAGGTAAAAGGATTTTGAGCCATTACATCAGCCGACAAGTTAGGCTCTAACCCATAGATGTACTTGTGCAATTTTGCATCATCACTAATGCTCTCAACATACATGGTCAAGTTTATAAATTGATTTGTTTACTCCCTTACTATGAGATTATGTTGGCCAAGTTGTTACCAATAGTCTTGGGAACCACCCTTTTTCCACAAGGGATACAAAGACTTGAACCATATGTATCTTAAGTCTTCTAAATCAATAAATTGATGATTCTCACTCCAGTGGTGGAGGCCATGATGATTCATGCTTAGACTCATTTGCCTTATCTTGTGTCGACGTAGTGGCTATCCGGGCTATAAGTGTGGTGAGGTACTCTAAGTTTTGTTGAGTCCGAGAGTTGGAGAGGGCCATTTTCTCAATCACAAGATCAATTTCTGATAGCACCATGTCATTGTGCCTTTCCATATGATGGATCTTATGCTAACAAAGGGTATGATTGTATAATGTAGGGGTTCATATCCGGTACCTCCTCATGCATGTTACTATTATGATCTTGTGTTGAGCTAGGTTTATCACTCATTGAGGCCCTAGAGTCTCTAATCTCTCTTTGGACCTTATCATGGGCCTTGCTTTTGCCTTTTTTCCCTGCCATCTGAGTGCAGTCTAGAAGACCCACCGTAAGTAAAATAGGCATAACTTCTAGTAGGGAACTCCAATTGAGGATATTTTTATTCAAATGAAAGGGGACAAAGCCCTTTTTGAGATGAGATATTAGTCTTTGTGATAGAAAATGATCAGAGAATTTCGAAATTGAATATCTATGGCTATTGTGGATAGAGTGACCTCAATGCACAAAAATGGCCATATCTTTTAGACCATAACTCCAATCCCAGAGATATTTGACTCAAATAAAATGAAATGATGCCCTCTTTGAGATGAGGTATAGGGTTATCTCCGAGATTAAAAACATGATTTATTGCAGCAAGCTTTCTATGACTATCCAAAATTCATGTAGATAAAACACAGTTTGTCCTAGCCAGCTTCACATTGTATGAGTGGCTTAAGGGTTGAGGACCCTAAGCACCATCATAATCAGCATACATAGCATATTCATCATGATCCCAAGTACATTTAAGCATCAATTTACTCTACAAACACTACATATGAAAGCCTCAGTACCATACATCCCACATTGTTGCATACATGTCAAGTGCCATACATGGGTGGCCTGATGACACCTTTATGATTTTGCAGGCGGACAGGGACAACATTCGCAAGGCATTAGATGTTTGGACGCTTTTTGGTCAAGCCTCTGGGCTTTGAATCAATGCCTTTAAGTCCGCCATTCTTAGTTGCACGGAGCCTGATTTACAGTCATTAGGCTGGCAAGGCCAGGTGGTTTCCCGTGGCTCTATTGTCAGGCATCTTGGATACCCAGTGGGGGTGGATGTACGGCCAAAGGACCTGCTGGACTGGATTTCACAAAAACTGGCGGCAAAGTTTATGTATTGGAAGTCGCAAGCGTGGCCCTTCCATGTCCGCCTCAAAGTAGCTCAGTCAATTATGCTCCCAATGCTATCGTATTTCCTGCCATTGTTGCCATGGACGCCTACTACTTTGAAGCCTCTCACTCATCCCATCCGTTTCATGCTATGGAAGAAGGATTCTCTGCAGGCAGGCATTTCTTGGATTTCATGGTCGCATACATGTACCCCTAAGCGCATGGGTGGTGGAGCTCTTTTGGATGCAGAACATCATATGCTGGCTCTCCGTTGGTCCCTTTTTCGGGCCATGTGTGTGGATCATCACCCGTGGACCATCATAGCCCGTTATTTTCTTGAGGACAGCGGGCTCCGCCATGGTAACACCCGGCTTCGGGCCTCCTGGTGGAGTGTATCTACACCTACATGCAAGTGTTGGACTTCAAATCACTGGGAGGTGGGGCAAAGTTTCCCCCAAGTCAAAGTGGTGCACCCCTTCAGGGTCTTGAGTACTACTAAGAGAGGGTCACCTCTTTTTTGGCTTACCACCTCGCCTAACATCAACCTTTTTCCTCGACTAGAGTATACATAGTAGACAACTTTAAGTACTCGACCAACATGAGATGCATAAGGGCCTTTTAAGTGCCTAAGTTTATTGAAGACTAGCATGCTTGGAATGAAATAGAGAGAATTGTAAAAACTAATACTTCTAAAGAGAATAAGAGAAACTCAATAAATTACCAAAAAATATCAAGTATTATTTTTTATGCATACAAAGATTATCTATATTTATAAGGGCCTTTATTGATGCAACCATAGTTGGGATATTGTGATGTTATTAAGGAGATGACCTAGATTGTGGATGCCTACTTGTTGAACCAAGGGATCTTCTGGGGGAGAGTTGAGTTCCACTTTCCTACCTTGGTAGTCTAGTGACTCACTGGCTACTACCACTTACCCTTTTTATAATGCTTAATACTCTCTTGGGATCATATCAATATAGACATGGCAAGGAAATTGTTAGGGTTAGCATAAACAATTGGGTAGAGTTTCCATTATTAATTGAAATTCTAATGCAATACGAAAAGCAAGCAAGATTCTTATTCAATTCGACAACAAGCATTCAATGAAGGACTCTAAGCACAAGGTAATATGCAACCTTAAGTCTCCCCAACAAAAGGACTTAATTGAGAAATTTGATTCAAATGAGAGAATAAGATTTAATTAGCATACCTCTTCAGTGCTTTGAGTAGATGAATGAAGCATTATGCTCAATTTACTGATGATGGGTCTAGTGGACTGCACCCAGAATGGCAGGAAACAAAGTCAAAGGTAAGGCCAACATAACCTATAGAGAAAAATAATTGATTCTAGAGAGCCTATAGTTGAAGAGCCTCATGGGGATAACTTTGAGAAAGATTCATCCAATTAAAGAGCCTTTAGTGTGCACTATGCCAACATGAGACACGCCATGCAATGAGGCATAATTATATGATCTCCAAGCATAATAAGGTGGTGTCAAAATTGGATCAGCAAATTGATCATATGGCCCACATAAATAGCCCCTCCAAGATGGACTTGTTGATTGATACTAACTCTCATCTTGATTTAAGGTAGCCCATCCCACCCCCAATGCAAACTTGCGCCCTCGTATTATTGGAAGTAAAGACCTCTCCATCAACACCTTTGAAGTGGGTGAGCCATCTAATAGAACCAGTGATCAGTGCCTTCCCTACGTACCCCAGCATTAGAAGTGAGCCCCCACTTTTGAGTAGATTTTAGCCTCATAATGGCCAAAATGGGCAACATGTATGTAATGGAAAATATGGCCATAATGGACAACATGCATATAATGAATTGGAAAGTCACAATGGGCAACATGGCTATAATGGGTAGCATATTCACAATGGGTAGTAATGCTATAATGAGTAGCATGCATACAATGGGTAGCATGTATATAATGGGCAACATGGCCAAAATGGGCATCATGGATATAATGGAAGACATGCGTACAACAATGGCCAACATGGCTTAAATGGGTAGTAAAAGGTACTTATGATGATTGGGAGAGCTGGTACAAGATAGTCCTCACTAAATACAACGGACAACCTTGTCTCCATTAGATCTAGAGGATTGGATAGCCAAGTTGGAACCTTACTTTGATCTCTATCTAAGGCGAATGAGCAAAATATTCATTTTGCAACTCTTCATCTTGAGGGTTTTGCACATATTTGATGTCACTATGTCAAGCATGAAAATCAACATATCCATGGGTAGGAGGACTTCAAGGCACACATGGTGCAAGTGTTTGTCTCTTTGATTGAGACAGAGCGATTGGCTAGGAACATCTAGACCAATGTAGCTCGTCCATAAAAGAAACCAATTTCTCAACTTGACAACATATGCTAAATTACACAATTACATATATAGGCTGGAGTCTAATTTATTTATTGTTGTAATGGCACAAAATCCCACTACACTTTTCCAATAATAGAGTTGGTTGAAAGATATGCCTAAAAATACAAGAAGGATATTGAATTTTAGCGCAATTTTGATAGCAAAATGTTGTAGCTAGACAAAGCCCTCAAGGAGGTTCTTATGGGGGAAGTAACATGCCATTTAATGCTTCAAAACAACAATCAAAGTTTAGGCCAGTAAGCAACACAAAATAGATTAAAAATTGATCGATAATTGTTTTAGCCCAAGGCAACAACTCATCCCGATGGATCTATTTATAGAGCTTAAAGAAAATGACTTGTGTTTTTTATATGGGGGGGAATACACTAGAAATCATGATCTAAATTTGCTTATAAGATAGGTAAACTCAATAGTATGTATGTCTTGGAGTATGTGGAATACGAAGATGTGGATGGGCTTAAAGTACACTTCATGATTCATTTAGACATGTTAGACATCTCATTTGGAGATGCCCATAAAAAGTTATGATTGATTCTTTGCAGCACGCATGTTTTGGGACAATATGCTATCCATTGTTTCTAAGATCCTAACTATCAAGAATTGATGACCAAACTCATATATTGTAAACTCTCACATGTTGTATATATCACATACATATCTATATGCCCTAATTCCACATGAAATTGAGCATCCCCAGATACATATTACTCTTCATAATGTTGAACAAAGTAATTTTCAATAACCCCACTATAGGGCCATAGCAATAAGTCCTATTTTTGTTTTTTAGGGAAAAAACCTTAGGGATTGGGATGGAATGTAAAAGAGTAGGATAGATAGGTTAGATATGGGGTTAGAATGGGAAACATACTCGGTCTTGTTGATGGTATATAAGGTGTTGAGAGACTTAGTTAGGGCATCACCTTATCAATAAGTAAGTCTCTTCATCTTTCTCTCTAGCTTTCTTGGCTTCCTTTCTTTCTTTGTCTCCCTTATTATTTTCTCAATTAGGGCATCAGTATATCAATAATCAAGTCTCTTCACCTTTCTCTCTAGCTTTCACGGCTTTCTTTCTTTCTCTCTCTCTCTTTCTCTGGTCTTTCTCTCTCCTATCTCCTCTCTCCTCTCTGTAGTCTTCTCTCTCTTCTCTCAAGTCCTCTTCATTATATATTCCAACTTTCATAGGACTTTGAATTTCTTTAATAACCTTCAACTTGAATCCATGGATGGTCCCAGCTGGCATCAAGAGTATCCCAATTTCCCAATAAATTAAAATTGTGTGAAGGAATCTCTTTCAACCTTCCAAATGATTGTGAATTTGGGGGAACAATGTAAGCTACAACAAATAGAAAAGAGATTCAACAAATACCTTTACAAGAGGAAAGCATTACTATCCAATCGTGGAGCTTATAGGTTATTGGATACCACATATTATCCTCTCCTCTATTGTAGCATGCGCAAGCCTCTATAGAGTTAGATGGTCACTTAGAAGAAGCCATGGAAGCATCTTAAGGTATTGACAAGAAATACGGTTGGAATACAGCATTTTTAATGTGCAAAAAGGATCTTGGAGGAGCTGAGGTGTCGAAACAATGAGAGCTACGAGAGGAATGCACATTGTTGGGGGTAAAGGCGCCTCCACCTAGCCGCCCATGTATTACTACACTGACAGTCACTGCCACTGCACACTGCAAATGGCGGGCGCCCATCACCGTCACTTTATTCTTTATTCTTTTAGTGACAGTTTGAATAAAGGAAGGCCCGGTCACACATTGTGACTGTTGGAGTTCCCATTTCTTGTCTCTCTCTTTCTTGCTCTTGCTCTTCCGCCATAGCTCTCGAGTGCAAGCTTCAATCCTTCTCTCTTTTCAACTGGTATCAAAGCACGGCTTCCCGACTCTTGAGCTTGGCTCATGGCATCCTGAGCTTCCCATTGACTCCCCACTTGCATTGGGTCTCCTTCCCGATAGCCATAGCTCATTCTCTTGAGCTCCCGTCACTCCCCAGCTTCCCGAGCTTCTTCCTAGCCTATTGAGGCACCATCAGGGCATTGAGATTGAGGTATTTCTTCATTATTTTAGAGATTTATTTCAGTCCACAGGTCTAGGCAAACAGGGCAGCCACCATTGAAGCTTCCAACCTTCATATCTCTTTGCTATCGGTTGTGGGCTGCTAGAGGCTTGTTCCCAGGCCCCTTTGGCTCATGTTTGAGCCCTCCAACCACTCCAAAGTTGCCACGTGGACCAGCAGGAGCAACAACAACATCACGCAATTTGCGCCTATTTTTTGGACAGCCACACAGTCAGCCACTTCAGCTCCAGCTCGAGCTTGGCATTGATCACTTGTTCGGGCTCCATTTCAGGCTTCTTGCACATGTATTCATACTTGGCACTAATCCTTTGAGATTAGGCACTGGTTGGTAGCTGAAAACAGTGGTTCAGGACTCTTATAAACAGTCCACAAACATTTTATGCTAGTGCTACATTCACAGTTTATGCATATGCTTGTTTGGGCATGACTACATAACCGGTTTGATACCTATTGCATCCCGATTGATTGGGGGATTGAAGCTACATGTAATGCTATGATTTTGGCCTGATTGTAGGGCTAGAAATACTCAGTTTATAATAGTAAATGCACGCTGAATACTCTTGGGCTGAAGCTATCTTTCATGCTTTGGCATATGCCTATTGGTTTCGGGTGTATGTCTTGGGTTATGCTATGATGTATTGATCATCGATGAACAACTTCGAGCTTGTCATTGGATCCGGATGCTTTTGGAAGCTTGAACTTATTTCAGCCCACACTTATTGACATTGGTCTATGCTTGACAATGGTCACTGCTTTGATAGTTATATGCTATTTGGGTACATGCTTACCCAACGCCTACAGCTTGATGCATTTGTCTTGGCACAGTGTACCATGTACTTGTTGAGATTTAGTGCTCTCTAAAGACTTGGCTTGGATTCTCATTTGCTATTCTGGAATTTTGTATTGGATGTCATTTTGGTTGTCAGAGATATTTATTGGGATGTATGTCTTGCTCATGGATGCTCCCTACAGTTGCCTTGTAGCCGTCATGCTCTTGGGATGCTATTGAAACATTGTCTTGGTTACCTGTCTTTGGCACTTTGACTTGGTTTGATTGAGCTTTTGAGCTCGTTTATCCACCTCTTGTGCCAGTGAGAGCATCTTGTATGCTTGACAGACATTGAGCAGGAGGTTTATGCTATTTTGCACATTTTGCAGATACTTGAGACTTTGGGATCTCTTACACTTAAATGTTGCATGATTCATGCAGTGATATCTTGGAGTTGCTTTTGACTTGAGCTTGGGCTTTGCACTCTTGTGAGCATACACCTACTGGTGTCATGCCTTGCCAGTGTTATGTATACTTTGCCCTACTGTTCAGGGGGTATGCCTGCTCACTGATGGATGCTTTGGTGACATGTTTGGGTGTTTGCTCAGGGTCTTGATGACTGATTGGTGTTGATTTATGCCAGTTTATGGCTGGTCATGTCTTGGTTGTCATTTATAGACTTGGTGCACTGATTTGGTGAGCAATTGACTCTCACAGTACCGTATTGTCCTTTATTACAGCAAGCATATAACTCCGAACTGACATGGATTTTTCATGCTGAAATATTCTGAAATGATGTACTTTCACTAGTACTTGGTTGACAACAGCTTTGGTTACACTTTTCTTGCCATTTTCTCTCGATTTTGGTGATTTTTTGGTCATTTTCTGCAGTAAACAGCAAGCAGTTTTGAATTGTCTACAGTCTTCCAGCCTGCATTATGGCAAGCTCATCCACTGATCATGCTATTTCAACATCACTAAGCTTGATGATACGAATTACTCTTATTGGAAGAGCCAGATTTGGTAGGTATTGGTGCAAAAATCACAGATCAAGCCATTGAGGTTTAGTGGGTAGCCGCCTGCAACTATGCCAGATGAGGAATGGTTTGAGCTTGATGAGTTATGCAAGTTCACTATTGTATTATCTCTCACAGAAGAGGTTCATTACAATGTATTTGAGGAAGAACAGAGTGCATGGTAGTTGTGGGATAAAATCAAGAATCTCTATGACAATAAAATTCCAGCGAGTCAGATGTATTGGGTGAAGCAGCTTATGGATCTGCGCATGAAGGAGAATATGACCAAGTCTGCTCACTTGAGCCAGTTCCATGCTATACTCAAGAACTTGACTTCGCAAGACATCACTTTTGTAGAGGATGTCACTCCTCTTTTCTTGCTTGGTACTCTTAATGAGTCATGGGATGTATTTCGCACTGCATTATGTGCCTCTGCTACTACCTTGAAATTATCTGATGTTTAGAGTACTCTTCTGCAAGAAGAGGTTAACCGTAAGAATTTGGATGCCTCTCGTATGTCGCATGCTATGACAGTTAGAGGCAGGAATGATGGATATGGAAAGCATGGCAGTGGCAATGGTCGTGGACAGGATTCTCAAAAATCTCGATCCAAGTCTCCTGGGAAGTCACGTAGCAAATCCCGTAGCAGGAATGCAGATGTTACTTGTCACCATTGTGGAAAAAATGGCCATATTAGGCCACAATGCCATGAACTACGCAATGAAAGGCGCAAAGATAAGGGAAAATACAAAGTGCATGATAAGTCTTCTGATCGCAGCATAGTGCCTGCAAAGTTTAGTGTTAAAATTGAAGAGATCAATGTTATGCAACCTAAGGATGTTGATGATGATGTTATGCAACCTGAGGATGTTGATGATGATGATTATATCCTTGCAGCTTCTTCTAGTGCTTCGCAAATGATAAAGATACACTCTATGTATGCACAGTGCTGGCTCTTGGACTCAGGTGCGTCCTTTCATGTGACACCTTGCCGAGAGTGGTTTCATTCATACCGTACTGTTTCGGGTTCTGTGCGCTTGGGTGATGACAGCTCTCTTGACATTGTGAGAATTGGTGATGTTAGGCTATAGTTTCCTTCTAGCAGTAGTTTTGTTATGCAGGATGTACATCATGTACCTGCTTTGACATGCAGTTTCATGTCAGTCAGATAGCTTGATGATGCAGGTTATCATGTATCTTTTGGAGACTTTGCATGGAAGATCACTCGTGTTGGCAGACTTGTGATTGCGAGAGGTGCCAAGGCTGACAGTCTCTATCCCTTGATTGTATCCACTTCTTCCCTTGATCATGTTTTGTCTGTGGGTTCTATCCCACATGTATCTCTTTGGCATGCCCGTTTGGGCCATATGTCTTTGAAGGGAATGAAAATGCTTTCTGGTTTGCAGTACTTACCGCCCCTTGATTATGTATGTTTTGATTCATGTGAGCATTGTCTTTATGGGATGTAGACTAGGTCTATGCATAAGAAGTCTGATAGGCCACCCTTGGCATTGGTACATTCAGATGTCTGTGGACCAATGCCTTGTCAGTCTATGGGTGGTGCAAAGTATTTTGTTACTTTCATAGATGATTTTTCACGGAAAGTTTGGGTTTATCCCATTAAGCTGAAATCCGATGTCTTGGATGTGTTTCAGAGATGGCTTGCATTGGTTGAGAACCAATCTGGGTATAGGTTAAAATGCCTAAGGACAAATAATGGGGGTGAGTATGTCTCACGTGCTTTTGATCAGTTATGTGATGAGAGGGGTATTAACCGTCAGTTGACCGCCCCCTACACCCACCCCCAGAATGGTTTAGCTGAGTGGATGAATAGAACCATCCACGAGCGTGTATGCAGTATGCTTAGCCATGCAGGCCCACCACAGAGCTTTTGGGCTGAGGCGGTTAGTACAGTTGTGCATGTCATAAACAGATCACCTTCTACTGGTTTGGATTTCTAGGTTGCAGAGGAGGTATGGACCGGAAAACCTCCCTCTTATGCGCATCTTCGTGTCTTTGGATGTGAGGCATTTTGCCATATGCCCAGGGACAAGAGAAATAAGCTGGATCCTAAGAGTGTCAAATGCATTTTCCTTGGTTATGGGGATGCATGCGAGATGGGCTACCGTCTCTGGGATCCGTAGGCACGGAAAGTCATCCGCAGTCATGATGTAGTCTTCCATGAAGACAAGATGCATAGGCAGCCTGAGAGAGTTGTTGAGATCAACAAGGTCATATTTCAGGAGGAGTTGAGGGCTCCCGCACAGCCAATTGGACAGCCTCCAGCTGCAACAGATGCTCATGGTCAGGTGTTGGACAGGTAGTTGGGTAGGCAACAGCGCCTGTTGTGAGACGGTCTACTAGAGACAGACGTTCACCTGATAGATTTCAGCCCTCGATGCATTATGTCTTGGTTACAGATGCAAGAGAGCCTTTCACTTATGATGAGGCTACGCGCAGGGGTGACAGTCACTCCTAGGAGAGGGCTATGCAGTCTGAGATAGACTTATTGCATAAGAATGAGACTTGGGATTTGGTTTCCTTGCTTGAGGGCAAGAAGGCTTTGCCGTGCAAGTGGGTGTACAAGCTGAAAAGTACCCTTGGACACCCCAAGACGGCATACAAGGCTAGACTGGTAGCAAAGGATTTTAAACAGGAGCATGGTGTGGACTTTGATGAGGTCTTTTCTCCTGTGGTTAAGATGACCACCCTGCACTTAGTCTTGGCTTTGGTTGCTTAACTTGACTTGGATTTATGCCAGATGGATGTCAAGACGTCTGTCTTACATGGGGACTTGCATGATGAGATTTATATGGAGCAGCCTAAGGGCTTTGCAAAACCTGGCAGGTAGTACCTAGTGTGCAAATTGAAGAAAAGCCTTTATAGCTTGAAGCAGGCACCTAGGGAGTGGTATCATAAGTTTGATGCCTTTATGTAGTCACAGGGCTACAGGAGAAGTGCTATGGATACGTGTCTTTACATGAAGAAAGCGTGTGATGGTTCTTTATTGATTTTGGTACTCTATGTGGATGATATGCTAATAGCAGGGAAAGCTCATGATGAGCTAGATGCTCTTAAGGCTCAGCTCAAGAAGAGCTTTGAGATGAAAGATCTGGGACAGGCCTCTCACATACTTGGTATGCATATTAGACGTGACAGGCATCAAGAACTCCTCTACTTGTCACAAAGGGCGTACATTCATAAAGTCGTTGAGCGCTTCCGCATGCAGGACATAAAGCCAATTGGCTGTCCATTGCCTTCTTATGTGAAGGTATCACAGGCTGATTGTCCACAGACAGATGAGTAGAGGGCCGAGATGGCCAAGATTCCCTATGCATCCGCAGTGGGCAGTCTTATGTATGCCATGATAGCCACTCGTCTAGATATCGCCTTTGTAGTTGGTGTTGTGGCAGGCTATATGGCTACACCTGGCAAGAAGCATTGGGATGCCATGAAGGGTATCATGAGGTACCTGAAGGGCACTGCAGATATGTGCATATGCTATGGCAGCCAGGATACAGGAGTCGTGGGGTACACTGACTCTGATTATGCAGGACATACAGATAGTAGGAAGTGCACTTCCGGCTATGTCTTCACCTATGCTGGAGGTGCTATTTCTTGGATGTATAGGGTGCAGAAATGCACGGCCCTTTCTACTACAGAGGCCGAGTATGTTTCAGCCCACTGAGGCTTGCAAGGAGGCCATTTGGTTGGGTCGTTTGGTTGCTGACCTTGGTATTGATGCTATCCCTACACTCTGCATTTGGATTCTATGAGTGCTATTCAGTTAGCCAAGAATCCGGTCTTCCATACGAAGACGAAACACATTGAGGTGAGGTATCACTTCATACGTGGGGTCATTGAGGACAAGTCTGTTGACCTTGTCAAGATCTCGACTGACCACAATCCTGCATATCTGCTCACGAAAAGCCTCTCTACAAAGCGCTTTGCCTTCCTCCGGAGGTTGATGGGCGTGGGATGAGATGACATCTTTCCTCATCCTCTTGTACATGTGTACATGTTGTACTATCTTTTTTCCTTTTTCTTTTTCACTCCTCACTAGGGCAGATTCGCCTTTAAGTGGAAGGTTGTTGGGGGTAAATGCGCCTCCGCCTAGCCGCCCGTGTATTACTACACAAATAGTCACCACCACTACACACTGCAGGTGGCGAGTGCCCATCACCGTCACTTTATTCTTTAATCTTTTAGTGACAGTTTGAATAAAGGAAGGCCCGGTCACACATTGTGACTGGTGGAGTTCCCATTTCTTGTCTTTCTCTTTCTTGATCTTGCTCTCCCGCCATAGCTCTCGAGTGCAAGCTTCGATCTTTCTCTCCTTTCACACATAAAAATTGCACAAACAATAAAAACTTTTGAAATATCTCTCCAATCAAGATAAAATATTTTGGATATTTTATTTTGAGGAAACTTAAAGGAACCTACTTTATAAAATTCATGTCATGGTGTTGAAACGTAAGAAAATAAGCCAAAAAATGTCATATCAATGTAGACCTTTTAGCTTGAATTGCCTCGTGAGAATAATTTTAGATACTCCTTTTAACTTTTTACTAGAGATGGATAAGATTTGGCCAAATTAGTAGAAAGTGAAATGTTATATTGGATCACACATGGTAGTGTGCTATTGGCCTATTCTCAAATCTTATCATTAATGAACACTAATGAAAATGCACTTTTTGATTCACAATTTCTCCCAATGAAACCTTCTAGTCCAATCAACTTAGTATATGCCCTAAGGGATGGTGAACCTCATCCTAGCTAGATAATAGGCATTGAGCTACCCACTTATCCTCCTCAAATCCAACACTCAGCCCTCCTACTCCTCCAAGGAAAGCTACATTAAGATGAGCTCCAAGGGAAGTTACATATTAAGATGGAGGCTAGCTTATGCCCACAATACTAGGTAGCTTTATTTTATTAATGCTACCCAACAAGTGTATTGACTCACACTACTAGCTATGATAGGCCACCCCACATGTGACCATTATCCTCAAAATATGAGGACATACATATATATACATAAGACATACATAGATATACATAAAGCACATACGCATACATGCTCACTTATCTAATGTTAAATAAATAAAATACACACTTTAAAAGGAAAATATACATGGAAGTTCAAAAGTCGTTGATTTACTATCCTTGTTTAACTTAAAAGGGAACTCACGAAACACTCTCAAATATTTGTGTTGCCTTTGAACAAGAAGGCTACAAATCAATCCACAAGTTTGGCTAAAAATTTTGCACTAAAAGATCTTCTAGAAGAGTACAAGGATTTATTCCAAATGCCTATAGTCTTCTCACCAAAGAGAGAGGTGGATCACCCCTATTGACTTAAAGCCTTATTCAAAGCTAATTAATAAGTCCCCCTTATAGGCTTTCAAAGTGTAAGTGCGAAGAAGCTGCAAGGGAAGTCAATGAGTTTCTTGAGATGGGGTTCATTGAGCCAAGCTCTTCTCCTTATGCATCTTCCGTTCTATTAGTCTAGAAGAAAGATGGATCCATTAGGACATGCACTAACTCTAGGGACTTAAACAAAATCACAATTAAGAATTGATACCCCATTACCAAATTTATTAGCCACTTTTGGCAGACAATTTTCAGCTCCATGGGGACCAAATTAGCTCCATCTATCACATACCACCCCTAGATGGATGGCCAAAATTGAGAGGGTAAATTTCTAGCTTGAGACCTACTTGAGCCATTTCTTTCATGATGTACAGTATGTGTGAGATTCATGGCTCCATTTGGCTGAGTTTGCTTGTAAGAACTCTACTCATTATAGCATTGGAGTATACCCCTTTGAGGCCATGTAAGGATACACAATGCCCCTTCCTACAATCATATTCAATGCGAAGTTGAATCCTCATGGAAGAGAAGAATTGGACCACATGCAGGTCCTATTTCAGTAATGTAAGCTGAATCTCAGGAAGGCCCAAGAACACCTGAAGCTCTATGCTAATGAAACAAGGATATCCCTTGAGTTTCAAGAAGGTGAATGTGTTCTCCTCCTAAAGGTACCCAAGTCTCGATACTCCACACTAAAGGATGGCTATAGCAACAAGTTTACACATCACTATTATGGGCCTTACAAGATAATCAAGAGAGTGGGTGACTTGGCCTATTATCTCCAACTTCCTCCCTCTAATAGGATTCATAATGTTTTCCATGTGAGTCAGTTGAAAGCTTTTATTGGGTCTCCTAAAGACCATGTGGAGGAGTTATCACCCATATATGAAGAGGGTATCATCCAATAGACTCCTAAGGTAGTCATTAGATAGAGAGAAAAGAAGTTGAGAACTCAAGAATATCTAATTAAATGGTAGGGTTTACCCATGAAAGAAGCCTCTCGGAGACCAACAACTACTTTGGAGGAGTTCTTGTACCTCAAAGATGCAATTTTGGTTTAAGACTACCTTATTTTGGCCCATTTTGGACTATAGACAACACAATATTTTAAGTTATATTTTACCCTCCATTAATGATAGTCACGTGTAACCTATATGCACTGAAAGTGCACTTCACGAGGTTTTTTTTGACATATCATACGTCTCAATTGGAGCCGCCCATAGAAATTTATGATCGGTTTTCTCTAGCAAGCATGTTCTGGACATCATGCTAACCACAATTTGTTAGACCCTAACTGTCAAGAATATGTGGCCAAACTCGTTGGTTGCCACCTCATACATGTTATATATATCACATGTATATCTATACATCCCAATTCCATATGTCATTGATCTTCTACGAATATACATTACCCTTTGTAATGCTGAATAGAGTAGTACTTTGTAGCCCCACTCTTGTGACCCATACCAATAGTTTTTTTTTTTTTTTAAGGGCAAAAACCTTAGAGATTGGGATGGAATGTAAAAGATTGGGATAGATGGATATGACATAGGGTTAGCACAAAAAATACCCAATTGCAGTATTTGGGTATTTAAGGCATTGAGAGACTAAGTTAGGGTATCAGTTATTGCATAATCAAGTCTCTTCACCTTTCTTTCTAGCTTCCTTGCTCTCTTTCTCTTTCTTCATATCTTTCTCTCGCTTCTATTAGTATTTCTCTCTCCTATTCTCTCTATCTCTCTCCTTTATGTAGTCTTCTCTCTCTTCTCTTCTTCGTCTCTAGTCCTCTTCACTACAGTATTGACCATTGGGATCCCCATACCAATGAGTCAGAAACATCTTGCCAAATTTTGAGAAAACTCATCTTACAGAATGAGGGTCTCATACTTGCAAGGTGATGGGTATTTGCAATTCTTTTATGATTCTTTAGCATGTATTAAAGCAAAGGACCAAGTGGTAGTGCCCCCCTAATATAGGATGGATTTGGAGGTATAGGAGAGCTTAGCAAGGCTCTAACATTATAAATCTTATGTAAGCATTAAAGAAGTGTGATCACGTATGACATAAACTTGCAGGGTTGGAAGGTTCCATCCTAGGTAAGACAATTTTGGCTTTTAATTGATACACTATTTCTTTTTCAAAGTGTTTACTCTATGTTTGAAGTGCTATGGATAAGAAGGGATATGATGATAGGGAATAGTTGCATGCATGCTCATCTATTTTTAATGTCTTCCTTCTATCTAGGTATCAAGTATTAATACATTTGATGGTATGATCTCATTATTGTTGACATTTTCATGACATTGTAAGTAGGAGGTGGTTACAATGGCACCTAAGGAGAAGCCGACCTCTTCAATGGGATGTGTAAGAAATCTCTCCTTGACTTATTTTCCAAAGAAGATAGTGATTCTATTGCTTATGATGGGCTTCATGAGGGCAACATTGGTGAGATTAGCTGCTCATTCAAGGAAAGAACACAAGTCTCTCGACTAGGAGCAACCCTTTCATTAATACTATCAATCTCATAGCTAGAGGAAAATGTATGCAAATTGAAGGTGCCCTACAATCATCTTTGATTGATAACACTCCAAGGTTTGTAGTGAATACAATGACAAGCACTTAGGTTCTTTTCCAAAAGATAAATAAGAGGAAGGGAGGCCAAGGCAAAATTCCCTTGTATCTAGCCCCTAAGGTCTGGGAATAAGGAACAATCAAGATTTCCTACTTGCATACCATGTAGCTAGAAGTTAGGCCACAAAGTCAAACTACAACAACTCAAGCTAGATATCATAGAGAATCACACAATAAATATATATGAAAAACCCTAGCTAATGAGAAGATGGAAAATGTAAGTCCAAATATGAATGTTGACACATACAAAATGTGGGGTACTATGAAGTGCACCTCTTAAAGCTAGGAGGGGGGAACAAAATATATTTTCATCATTTACATGCAAGGAAAATCATGAAGGATTGTGAGGCAACTCTTGCACAATTTTCTATCATGTTATATATCCTATCCATCGGGAAGCCTATGTCAAACTATCCTAAATGGAGAAATCCTCTCAACTTCCATGGACTTCAAATTCACAATTTCCAATATAATATTGGAATATTCCTTTTGGATGGCCATTTGCAAATGCCATGGTAGATGTTTTAAAAGGAATCTTGCAACAAAGTATATCGAATGCCACCTTTGTAGCTATTTTACTTACTGAAGTGTGTGCTTGAGATTCTAGTTCTTGGGCATGCATCCATGCTTGTTTTGTGGAGAACCATATAAGGAAGGCAAACTTCGTTGGAGTGTTTAAGCTAGAAACTAGTGCAACATTAGCTACATGGGTGAACTTGGTCCACTGATGCTATGTCCAACATTGGTTGGAATGGCATTGAAAGATGTTTCTCAAAACATTGTGTGTGTTGGAAGCCTTGATGGTTGTTCCATCATGCATGGACACTAAGCTGGATTGTATATCAAATTCACGAATGCATACATTCCTTATACCTTGGGAATCTATTGCATGTCACATTGTATAAACTTGGCTTACAAAATGCTTGTTGATTTTGATAGTTGCACATGGTTAAAGAGCTAATGCATGAAGCATATGCATTTTTTGCCAAAAGCCCAAAATGGTTCAAAGAATTCAAAAGTTTTGTTGATGGCATAAGTAAAGGAAAATAAGTTGAAGAAAAACATTGACAAAAGGTGGATCTCACTTGTTGGCCCCATTGAACCTTTATATGAAGAGTATAAGGCTATAATTGGTGTGGTGAATGAGATTTCCATAAAGAAGGGCAAGGGATGAGAAATGGCCTCACAATTGCTAGAAATCTTGAGTGATGTGGAGGCACTTCTCTTCTTGGGAGGGTTTCTTCCAATGGTACAGAAGAAAGGGTCATGCCAAATATGATGCCTATTAGGCCACCCCAATCACAAGCCCAATCATCTATGTAGAATCAGTTGATTTAGGAGAAAATCTTCACTCCTACTACCCTGCCACTCTTGGAAAATTGTAGGGAGTTATGGACCAGCCAAACTTTGTTGCAAACCATGGGTCCTAGCCTTTAATATGAAATATCCGTATATTGGAAACTTCTTCATCCTTCTATGCTAAACATTTCATCGTCGCAAGCACCTCAAATCATGTTCGTATTGAAAGGACTCATCTAGTAAGGGCATCAACATTGACAACAACATAATTCATGGTAACATCTTGTAATCCTCTATATCATAAACACTCACCTAGAAAGAAATACTAAATGCCTTCTTCACCTTCACTAACATGAGCTATATAGCCTTCAACAAGGATCGTTTCTTATCCATCAAAATTTTACCACTCCCATGATTCCCCATTTATAGTATGTACTATATCATGTTACCTTTCATTGCAAGTGCCTACGGGATGGCACTCATCTAGCAAGGGGAAATGTTAACCAATTTAAAGGACTGCCAACAAAGAGCAACTTCTAGAAATAGTGAATAATAATTGTTGAAGACCAAAAGTGTGAAGGAAGTTTCTAAGGGTGATAGGATTTCTCGAAAACAAATGTTTCAAAAGCTACCATAAATAGTGACTACCGTATAGGATAACTACATAAAGAGTCAATGACAATAGCAAGCTAGAAATAGCAAGAACAAACTAAGATGGGACCTTTAAAATTAACATATTAATTTTTAGATATATTTAAGGCCTCAACTTCTCTTTAAAGTGTGTCCATCTAGTAAATTTTCATTCATGAGACTAGTCCTAAATATTTTTAGGTCAATTTGCAAAATACTCATAACATGTGCAAAATGTTCGTCATAAAGTCCACGTGTCAAGCTCACTCTTGTGCAAAGTGTATGAACCTACAAGGGGTGGTAGCCCCCTACCCCTCGATTGCATTTACCTATGTCTATAGTGCCTCCCAAGAAAAAGCTTATGATGTTGATCACAATAGGTAAACAAGGGATAAGAACCCCCTCTTCCACATGGGAAAATGTGTAAAACTTCTTACCTTATTTTGCCTCCTTCTCCTTGCTTTCTAAGATGACATCCTAAAGAGAGAGGGGGGAAGTTCACCTCAATCATTTTCATGCTAGAAGGTTGTGTGGGTATGCAAGAGAGAGAGAGAGAGAGAGAGAGAGAGAGAGAGAGAGAGAGAGAGAGAGAGAGAGAGAGAGAGAGAGAGAGAGAGAGAGAGAGAGAGAGAGAGAGAGAGAGAGAGAGAGAGAGAAGGGGGGATGGTAGGTTGAAGGCATTATACAAACCAAAGGTAGCTAGAAAGAAATACTCCTCTTGTTTTATAGAAAAATATTTAAAAAGACTTTCAAAATATAGGAGGTTTGTAAAGCTATTCACAATTATAATGAAGGTTTGGTAAAATTCTAGTGGTTCGAACATTCCCTTAACTATAGTTCCAATCATATAGTAGTATGGATGTTAATGTTTAGATATTTCTAATCACTTAGATTCACCTTTAGGGATTCATAATCCCTCATATTTATATTTAGGGCCTTCTAGTTTCTTACATCTATGTTTATGGTCTTCTAATGCGATAGGTTTAGTGACCTTCAATCCCTTTATAATCTCCATTAACCTCTAATCCCTTAGTTCTTCTAACATGAATAATTTTATGCATAGACAAGTTTGTGAAGTTAGTAGATGCAATGGATGTTTTGTTTTGTGGTAGTTTAAAGAACTCAAAATGTGTAATTTTGTATTCTATGCCAACATACTAAGACATTATTATGCTTTCAATTGCAACATTCAATATATAGATCATATGCTCAAGTTAGCACAAAATACAAGTGATTAAGGTCAATATGTCATTAATATATGTTGACAATTAATTTCATTGTACCTCTCTTAGCATTGCCTCATGATAGCTACCTTGAGCATCTGATCATGGATAGATTTATATACAGGCCTTGCTACATACAGGCCCCTACATGTCAATTATTTGGTTGGCAAAATTAGGTTTGGTTGGGAGACCCAATTTTTTATGTTATGATATGTGTTTCAATCGTTCCATGCATTTCAACAAATGCATGCATGAGTGATTGGATTGAACCTTGCATCACAATTTATAGTGCTTCAAAAAAACATGTTTTTCAAAGGTCAAAAACTATTAATGAAATACATAAGAGGAAAACCACTACATACTAAAATCCTTCAAATTTTGAAGGTTTCCTCACCCCGAATGGTAAATTTCAATATTTAAAGGTGGAATTATACTAAACCTAGGGTTTTTTAATTTGTCGAACATAAATTGGGGTCTTTTTAAATATACTTATTATTTTGGCTTAGAGGGTCTTCGATAACTGGTACCACTTGGGGTGCCCATGTGGATATATTTCCATGTTCCCATCTTGATGTGACGATTAAATTGCACATTACCTTTGGACACACATCACTACAATTTGGTACATAGAAATTTATCTTTATAGAAATTAATATAACGTTGAAACATCAACATGTGTGTGGGTGTGTGCGTGTGCGTGAATGTGTGTGTGCATGAGTGCGTGTGTCCATGTGTGCACGCACCTACACATGCACATGCATGCACATGTCTAGGAGGGAGTGATATCACACCTCACATGCGCATCCATGCACATGCCTGTGGGAGGGAGTGATATTCACATACAGATCCATACATGCATATATGTATCTCCTAATGTGTGGCACATAGTTGTAATGCATGAATTGTGCCTATTAATAGCCTTTAATGACATGTCCCAAAAGCCATAAAATGGTACTAATTAATTGACTTAAATATGTTCAAATATTGTAATAATTGTTTGCATGTTTTCATTGGCAATCTCATTAACATGCTAAATATTATTACTTAAAGGTGTGAGGTTTCTAAAAATGTTAGACATTGAGAGTGTGATCACATTATTAAATATTATACTTTGAATATGGCAAATTTGGAATTAAATCGTGACATTTTGTTAAGATGCTATAAGGAGAAGTACAATTTACTTCAATAATGTTGAAATGAATTCTATTTATTAAATGAAAGAATTCTTCATCTTAATTGACAAAGTTAAGCTCTAAAAGGGAAAACGTAAGAGAAGGGAGTTCCACAATCAAGCAATTTATCAAGGAAAGCTTGGATTCTTTGGTGTTATAAAATCAAGTGCTCATTAGGCATGTTATAATGATTTTCTAGAGCATTAATGCATATATTAGAGTTGTGTGAGCAATAAGACTTTTTAGTAGTTAGTGAGTTTTCTATATGTTGTTGAAGGTACTTTGCAAGCAAGAATACCAAACTCAATATCGCTTTCTACAGTAAATCCAATAAATGGCACTAAAAGATGCCTTCCATACTTGAGCTTTCTTTGGCTTCCAATTTGCTTTTCTAGGAGGAAGGCCACCATAAGTGGAAACCATTTGCACATGGCTATAAGAACCAAACATAGGCCTGCAAATCAAAAATGCAAAAAAGCACTTGTTAGATCGATGTTAAATCTTTGTAAAAGGTCATGCATGTGTTTTGAAAACCTAATAGGGATAAATATAAACCAAACCTTTTTATGTAGCCCATTTCAATTCTTCTACAACTAGTTGGTCTAATATCCTCATAAATGTTATGTTGGTTAAACTTATATTCTTATATATTATTGGTTATAAATGGCATAACTCCAATAAAATAGCTAACAAATTGTGTTTCCACTCAATAGAACCTTTTGAAGCTAAGGTTCAAGTACATTTCTTACTCTGATTGGACTCCTAAGCAATCGTTAGTTGAACCAACCATGCCTTTTAGCTTATAATCTGTGCCAAAATCTTATGTACCTACAGTGCCCTTCACTTTTAACCTTGAAATTTTTTGCAAGAGGGCTTTTTGACCTCAATATTTATGGATGAATTAGTTATAATAGGACCATGAAAGCCTACAAACCTAGGAAGGACCTTGCCGATTGTGAAGGGTGAATGTCTTCATTTGGGGCTAGGAAAATGATAATGTGAAATTTCCCACACACCCATGACCCTACATAACATTTAAGTCTAGAAAGATTGTAAGGTGAAATCCCCCACCCCCATGCCTCTCACCCCTTTCATTCACCCACCAAGACACACATACACATATAGGGATATATATTGGGCACTTTTGGTGTGTATATATATATTGGGGGGGACATTAGGCATCCACCCACCAAAACACACATACACATGTAGGGATATATATTGGGCACTTTTGGTGTATATATATTGGGGCAGACATTAGGCACCTTTGGTTATTCCTACTACATAGGAAGCCTCACAAAAAGTGCATTGGCATTTTTCCCATGTAGTTTGTTCTCATGATTTCTATAAATGATCATGAGGACTGCAAGGTTCGAACCCATGATCTTATAGATGTCATGCTTTCAACTTAACCATTTCTGCTACACGCACATACAAATCGTGCTTTCCATTCATATATACTAGGCGCTCCGCGCCTAGACTCGCCCCGATGCTTCGCGCTGGGGCGGGCGCGATTTTCGTGGCGAGGGCGGGCACCCGCCCCGCGTTTCTTTGTGGGGAGGTTGGGGGTTGCCACGTGGCACCCGCCCCCAACCTCCCCTTAACTAATAGTAAAGATATATATATATATATAACATTCCGCACTTACGGTGCTCGAGAGGTGGAGGTGACGGAGAGCAAGGCCCATGGCAGGTGGTTTGGGGAGACGGCCACTGGGCTGCAGGCGGGCTTGGCCAGGATCTCAAAGCCGTTAGGATCATCGAACTGCCAGCAAAAGCTGGAGTTGCCCCTCCTCATGTAGTACCACCCCACCCGCGTCCCGCCAGGCACGTCATACAGCACCGCAGACACGTCAGCTTGCTGCCACGTCTCGTTATCATACACGTATGTCACAATCCCCTCCCCGAAAAACCCCTGCGACAACCAAACATAATGTCTTATTAAATAAATAAATTACATTAAATTAAACCATACCCCAATAAGTTTTAGACAATTTCCCATTATAACTCCCACATTCACACACTAGAATGAGCTTCTCTGAGGAGGGCTTGCATGCGTAGGTAGGTGTGGTTGGGGGCTAGGGATTGCTAATGCCAACTTCAAAGGAGGGACCACATACTAGGTAGGTACAATTAGGTGCCGGCGACTTCCCCTAATTGCACCTACCTATGTATGCAATCCCTCTCTCACATAAGCTCCTCATGTTGAGCAATATATGTAAAAGCGAAAGAAAATAGCCCTTTTTCTCGAATGGAAAAATGGAAAAAACTTATTGTGTGCATGAACCCTTACCTATCTCACATCAACGAGAATTAATGCTACCCACCATCAAAGAGTTCTTTTTTCAATTTAAATGCGATGTCAGTAGTAGTAGAAATTGTTGGGTCGAAGCCCAATAGCCTAAAGAATGGCCTACAACATTCAAGCTCCATATATAATGTGCTACATAGCTGCAATGCAAACCTTTGACCTTCGAAAATGTAGAAAGCCCTCCCAACTAGGGTGTTGCTTGTCAACAATGCTAAACACTAATTCAAGCTATGGCTAAGGTTTCAAAGTACTTTTCTTTCATAATCCATATAAAAGTCACCATCTGAAATTCAAAATCACTTTGCACTCCCATTGTGGAACGCTCTGTCTTACACCCATGTGGTTGATTATTTCCATGTAGTAGTATCAATCATTGGTCAATGAGCCCTTCCAAGCCACCCCAACTATACCCATACTACCATGCTCATTGTTGTGGAGGACAATGAGAACTTGTGTTACTCCTATATGTAGTAGTGAGATAACCATCATGAGGTTTCCTAACCACCTGTAGCACCCTTAAAAAGTTTCATGATATTGCTAGAGCTCAAAAAAATTTAGCTTTATGGGTTGGGAGAGTGTAGGGGCGATGGGTGTTGGGGTTGGCACCTTGCAATGGCTAGATCTATGTTAGCTTCCATTATCAATCTTGCCAAAGTATGTGCGCAATTTTCAACTTGTCTTATTTTCATATTGGATATTGTAGATGCACTACATAGGGGGCATAGAGCTAGATGAACCCTAGGAGTCAAAAAATCGTGTGTTTGTTTTATGCAAGATGTTTTGAGGTTTGAGACAATGCTCACACAACAATGAAATCTTAGTGTATTCATACCAACTAAAAATCCAAAATATGGGTTAAAACTTTTTCGTGCCCTTACATAAGAACTTCTCGACATTTTCCCTTGTGGAAAAAGGGGCTCTTTTCCCCTTGTCTTTCCTTTAGTATTGTTGACCCCCTTGTCGCACGCAACTAGGTATGGGATGCCTCTTAAGCTCATCACAAGAAGTTTTTGACATTTTTCCATGTGGAAAAAGGGTCTCTTTTCCCTTGTTTTACCCTATAGTGTTCAACATCATGAGCTTTTACAAGGGAGGGACTGTATACCTAGCTAGGTATAGTTGGGGGCAGGTGGATCGACAATTACAGCTAGAGCCAGCAATCCCATACCCCCAATGACAAATAGCAAGATATGTGGTCCCTCCCTCATAGAAGCTCAAGATGTTGTCATAATCCACAATGCTCGAATTAAAGTGAAAATTTGTCTAAAACTTCTTATGTATGATACTATCATATTTCACAACGTGGGAATTATCATGGGAATTTGTCTAATATTTTTTGTGTTGTTACTTTTAAAAAAAATATTTAAGCTGTAGAAGAAGTATTTAATTAATAATCTACCTGCAGTGCCCTGTCTGGGACATATAGGGTAGGCGGCATGCTAGAGGGAGGCACTAAGTCTTGCTTCCAGAAATGGAACTCTGCATCAAATGGCACCTCCCTCTGGGCCTCTGTCTCCTCATTGCAAAAGCCTGTCTTGGGGGCCCTCCCCCCTTTGCTATTTACCCTTGCAATGTAAGACACCATTGCTGTTGCACCTTCTTGCTCATGCTTGCTTGCCTGTGCTAAATAATCTGGTAGATCTTGAGGGCTCTCAGGTTCCCCCTTAGCTATAATCTTTCCTGAAAATCACATAGTCATGAATGAAGTTATTGGCAAGTCCTTCAAAACCTTATTACTAGTAGAAACATATATACCTAGAAAAACAGTGTGGGGCCGTAAAATTCATAAGCAATTAGAAATTATGTTTGTGATCATTCTTTCAATCATGAACTTTTGATTCCTTTTTACTAATTTACCCAAAAAAATAGGCAATTAGCCAACTTGACATAACTTCTATATTTAATGCTCTATAGGCATGAATATTAAGACCAATCTAGCCACTTAGCTAAAGTTTTGGACACTTAAAATTTCATCTTTTAAAGCCAAATTTCACAACAAATTTATCACATAAGCCATCATTGCTTTCAAATCATAAATTGTCTAGTGCAAGGTCCTTAAATTAAAGTGTGTCCCCAAAAAAGTGTAAATACTATAATCTAAAACCTCAATTAATTATGAGGACTTTTGAGTTATTGTATTGAATCCTTTAATTGTTTTTGTGCCACCTCTATGGTAAACTTGATGTATCAATGAATATTGTAGCTATGTGCAATCTGTTGCATAGAGAACCACTTTCATTTGATAGATGTCTATAACAAACTATTTCAACTGTGTCAAGGCTTTTACCAGATACAGAACTTGAGTCACACCCTGACTCTGCATGGTCTCCCAGAGTGTTGAAGAGGTTCCAAGTCCCTACATCCTTTGGGGAAAGTGGATTCTTGACAAATGAGTAATTACCCACCAAATTAGATGGGTTTTGGCTATCTACCAACTTTGCATAGGCTGATTCAAGTAGCCAATCTCCATCCACACACCGATATACTTGCACACCATTAAGTGCCTTAGAGATTAGGGCGAGGCTGCATGCAAGGGGGATGTGACAATGTTAGCATTCAAAATCCTCTTTTAACTCAAAGTGAAAGCAGGAGACGATGTTTGCACTAAGTCCAAAATCTCATTCAAGAAACATATCCAATAGGGCAAATTTTCTCCACTTTTTAGTCATCAAGTGGATTCAAGAGACAGTGTTTGCATGTCCAAAACCTTCTTTCAAAAACATATCCAATGGAGCTCATTAGTCTGAATTGGATCAAATGTACTAATGTGAACCTTTGGCTACATTGTATTAATTCTCACGGATACAAATTGATGCAATGCATGGGTAGCTGGGAAGGAGTATTCTCAAGGGAAAGCCAGCAAAGAACTCTCTCGCTCTCTCTCACCTGTTTCCAACGGGAGGGATCAAGCTGTTCTTATCGTCTGCAAAGGCCAACAAAGGCAGGAGAACCGCAAGAAGAAGGAAAGGGATCTGGAGTTTGATCATTTTAGCCATGTCTGTATGTGACTGACTGACAGAAATTGATGAGAGAGGAAGTGAGAAGCTGATCTGCACGCGCTTACACATCCATAATATACGACCTGTTACATTCTTCAGGGAATTCTTTTCTATCATTTGATGATGATATGATGATGATGTGAGAGAGCGGTCTCGAGTTTCCAAATGCTTTTGAGCAAACCACCATAAGAGTGGCTACAACGTGCTCTCTCTCTCTCTCTCTCTCTCTCTCTCTCTCTCTCTCACTCACGTCTTCCCCACTCGCCCCCTTATAAGCATCATTGAACATCATCAACCATCCAAAGGTCAAAATAGTGACATAAAATCACACACAATGGCACACATCAAGGTCAACAATGCAAAAAGTATCAGTGACTTATGAGAGTAAACAAGTCAACCATAGAGTAGGATCTCCTCACCCTTAACCTTACTCCATTGTCACCAACCATCCCCACCATCTCTCTATGCCATGTTTGCACAAGGCAATCCACCAAAGTGCACATGACTTTATTCATCTTCCTTTCCCACTTACCAAGTCTCTTTATCACCAAGCTATTGTGCAAGTATCACAAAAAGGATTGGAAGATTAGGATTTGCAAGTAATAACTACAAAACTCCGAACCATCGTAAGCTATTAGACATCATTAGACTATGTGACGTTTTCCATAAATTCTTGTAAGTCAATTACTCGCATAAGCAAGAAGACATTGCATGTGAAGTAAGAGGACGTATACATCAAAGTACTTGCAAAGCATACATTAGACAACCCTATTAGCTTTGCAGGCAAATAAGATGCCGGCACACTTTTTCTTGAGGCCTAAGGTTTGATGTCAAGTGCTTAAGGCAAAGCATGTGTGCATTGCAATTTTGTGCACTTCCACCTCAAAGAAATTGAAGCAATCATTGTTTTTCAAGGTCAGGTCAAAGGCATTTTAGAGCTTCCATATGGGGAGTATGGTAAGAAAACATAAGATCCTCAATTTAGCTATGAAGCTTAATGCATGTCATCTTAAGAGAGATCTATGTTGATGAAAAAAAGGGAAAACACATTACTTTGTTTGAAGATCTAACCAACAATACAAGCTTTGTTTCTAACTTTTTAGGTTGACAAGTTGAAAACCTTAACAATAGCTTGAAGGGAGAATCTAAAAAATTAATTGGAATTACAAAGGACACCCATTACGATAAACCTTATACAACATTATAGTAAAAATAATCCAAATTTTTCATATGGTTCATGTTCATTGGGTTATCACAAAATGTAAATATTTCATTGTATGAATGAGTGCATTTATTGGAAGGAATGGAAATTCCTCCTCAAGGTAGAGACTAGGTATTGCTTTTCTTTGATAATATCATGGTGCATAGAAAGACTTGTGAGGGCATATCAAAGAAATGATTTTCTAATGGCCCTATGTAAAAGACATCGATGAACTTAAATATTTCTTAGGTTTATGTAGTTTATATGAAAAATTGATCATGAATTTGCCCAGGAAGCTTGTATGTTGACTAAAATTCTTTGAAAGACTTGTATGTTTATGGGAAGAGCACCAAATGATAGCTTTCAAACAACTCCAAGAAGGTATGATATATGAATCCATTTTGGCATTCCCCATTTGCTTGGGTTCCCACTACTTATTTAGTTGTTTGTAAGTAGTAGTATATGGTTGTGATTGATGAACAACACTTTTTAATTAATTAATCAAACTGACCTTTCAAAAAATGGTTTGGAAGTAAATATCATCAAATTGATCCTAATCCCAAAATCTTGAATGGGCATTACATGAAATCCAATGCATCATTTCGATGTAATTTAACTAGCCCTAAGATTTCAATGCTGACAAGCATCTTGCATGTAAAAATAATGTGTAAGCAAAAAAAAAAAAGTATGCCAAATATCATAAGATAGCATGCCAATTGATATATTGTGCCACAAAAAGTGTTTAGGAGCCATACTAATTATAGTACATGATCTAGTAATAAGACTCGTATTAAATAAATTTGAAACAAAAGCAAAGAAAACTTTGTTGTTGTTCAAAGAAGTTAAGAAAGCAACTTTCCATATTTTAATTGAAGACACTTAAAACATTGCTTGCAATTCATCATATCAACAGTGTAACACCAAATTGTTAAGCATTATATGTTTATCCTCTCATCTTTTGGAGAGATTTAAAAAATCCTAATGATGATCCTCTCTCTCTCTCTCTCTCTCTCTCTCTCTCTCTCTCTCTCTCTCTCTCTCTCTCTCTCTCTCTATATATATATATATATATATATATATATATATATATATATATACACATATACATATATACATATACATACATGTGTGTGTGTGTGTGTGTGTGTGTATGTGTGTGTGTGTGTGTGTGTGTGTGTGTGTGTGTGTGTGTGTGTGTGTGTGTGTGTGTGTGTGTGTGTGTGTGTGTGTGTGTGTGTGTGTGTATGTACATATATATATACTATATATGTATATATATGTATGTATGTATGTATGTATGTATGTATGTATATATATATATATATATATATATATATATATATATATATATATATACACATATATATATACTAGATACATAGATACATACATATATATATATACATATATACATATACACACACACACACACATATATATATATGGTGAACAACATTGATGTCTAGAGGTGTATTGAAAGGAGAAACATACCCCATTTAGTTTTCAATTATCAAACTATTGTCAAAATTCAACATTGAATGTTTTTGCATATTACGCAAGTATAAGGATACTCCTTTGGCATTTTCAATGTATAAAAATCTAAGTCCGAGAGAGAGAGAGAGAGAGAGAGAGAGAGAGAGAGAGAGAGTGTGTGTGTGTGTGTGTGTGTGTGTGTGTGTGTGCCTCAGAAGTATTTGTCCACATGCATGTGCACATAGGTATGCCAATACCTAATCTCTTAAAGCTATGAAATCCTTGGCCTAAATTCAAGTTTAGTAGTTACCCTCGATTGCTAATACTACCAAATCCATTGACCTTACAAACACTACTTCCAAATCTAGAATGAAACGCCAACAGTCACACCCCCCAACTACAACTAACACAATCAACTCGCCCCAAATCCTTGGCACCTCAACAAAATGAGATACGCACAATGATATTGAAAATATCAAACCAGCTCTTTGGTTTGCTTTCTAGAGTGCAAACCTCTAATAAAACCATAAAGAGGACTACTAGTATATACATCTTGAGAATGAAAATTTGGCTTCACAAGCTTCAAATATGTGAACCTCACTTATTTCCTATTTGCATCGAATTGGATTTTTAACATATCTAGCATATGCAAAAATGTGAATTTAAAATTGCAAACCCTCCCTCACTTGTTTCAAGAGCCAAGTAGACACTTATACATCCAACTATTCTTTGTTGTACAACTCTTGCATTTTTAAAGCCATCTGATACCCACACATGACCAACACCATACACCATCAAATATCCGAATACAATTCCCTTGAAAATGCTAAAAGCATAGAATTAACTTTATAACTACATTGCAATCAAAATGAGCACGTCCCAACAATAAAAACATCCTATTCTTAGCGACTCCTTGAAACTCTCAGTTATTAGCCCGATGCAAACTAAGCGAAAAAAGACGGGCCAATAGAAAAGCAGAAGAAAAATGACCAAAAGAGCAATAAGCAAATTTAAAAATCCAAGGGAAGTGCAAAATGAAAAATGCATAATTTAAATATAAAAACACATCCTAAATCCTTGTAAAAGAGTGCCAAGCTTTCTAATTTGCAATTTGTAAATGTAGATAAGTATGGGTAAAGAAACAATGTAAATAAGAAAGAGAAAAGAGAAAGAAAACCTAAGCTAAAATTACAAATCATATAAAAAAAATATGGCGCCTAAGAGAAGTAAGACATGTATAAAAAATAAAGCAAATGAAAAAACTCGTTCTTATGTGTGGTCAAAACTAGCTCTCTTTTTCTTCTTCTTGTGCTTGTGCTTGAGAGGGGGTGTGAGAAAACGAGAGAGTGAGTGTGTAAGAGTGAGAGACCGTGGTAGAGAAGCACTCCATCTTCTCCTCTCTTCTTTTCTCTTCTCTTGTCTCGCGCGTAGCAATGGAGCTTGGAGCTTGGAGCTTGGAGCTTGGAGCTTGGAGCTCGGAGCTTGAAGCTTGGAGATCGAGCTTGCTTGAGCTTGCATCTTGGATCATGGAGCTACCGAAGAGCTTGTGGGAGGAGACAACTCGAACAAGCATGAAAGCAAGCTCACTACGCTCGTAGGTGTGAGAGTGTGTATGACTATGTGAGAGGTAACCATTACACTTGGCTTGAAACGCTTGAAACAATAAGCGGTCCGTGAGTCTTGGCGGTTGAGCGAGAGCTCCCACACTAGTCTTGTTTGCTTGATATACTACTTACTTGCCTTCCTTCCAAGATGCCTTCATCCTAGTGGTCTCTTTTGGCTTCTCCTCGACTTTTTTGGCACAAGCTCATCTACAACCCACAACTCAATGCCATTTCTGCTTTGTCTCAAAAGTCGTATGTTACTATCGAGCCGGCCAAAGAAAAGATAACTTGATACTCTCCTCATTCATGGTTCTTCCATGGCTTGGAGACGCGCAAGCAACCATACTTCTCAAAGCTATCGTTGATCTTAGTGTTGAGGTAATAAGATTTGATGTGTTCTCGTGGTGCTCAAGATGTTATTGGTTCCATCCCACCAAGCCTCCAATTCGAACATGCAACTTGATTTGTTTCAGGAGCTAATGTTCCTTTGACACAGACTGCACCATGGAATGTAGCGTGTCAATAGAGCACATACGTGTTTTCTCCATAACATCTTGATCACATGCTTGATTATTTGTGCTTTCATGGTTGCTTCAAGCACATTCACTTGTGTGGCACCATTGTCAGGATTCGTTCAACCACCTGCCCAATGGCAAATCCATGTGCCACTTGAGTTAGGCATTCTCTTACTAACTGTAAGTCATCCCAAAAAGGCTCCTAGAGGTAGTCCCTACCCTACCTTCTATTGTTGGTGATGTCAAGGATGTCCCCAAGCATCCACCTCCCACACACACCCCAAAAACAAGGGTGAGCCACCTGACCATAGAAAATCCCTGAACAGATTCTTTTTTTCATTTGGAGAAAAGGCAAAACTGAGAGAGAGAAGAGGCGGACTGAAGACGAGGACTTTGAAGATAAACTGCTGTATGTGAAGACGAACTGACAGAAAGTGCTGGGGGCTGTTGACAAAGCGTGTTGTGGACTATGATAAGAGACGGAAAGTGGAACAAGCGCACGCATGCACACACATGCATGGAAGCAGGTCACATTTAACGTCTAGAGAAGGCCAAAATAACCAACATGAAGATTACATATAATCCATATGAAAGGGAGCGCAGGAGTATTTTCTTTTTCTTGTTGTTGGGGTAGGTATTTCATGAAGGGGGGGTATATAATCCATATGAAAGGGAGCGCAGGAGTATTTTCTTTTTCTTGTTGTTGGGGTAGGTATTTCATGAAGGGGGGGAGCAGTTCAAATTAGCTCAGCACAGAACTGCTGCTTACCCAACCGTTAAGTACAGAACTCATTAAAAATACAACATGAATTGGCTGAATAAGCCCTCACAAAACTGTTGCTTACCCAACTGTCAAGCATGAAACTACTTACCACAAAACCTATTGAAAGTACGAATTGGCTGAATAAGCTTTGTGGTTAGACCATAATAATGGACTAAGCAATGACTGTCCAAAGTGATAACAGAATACCCTGATTAGGGCTACAAGTCCCCAATCTTCGGAAACATTTCTCTACTTTATGCTTTCCTTGAGCTACATATATCAGCTTTGATTTGCCGCCTCAGCTACTGCGGCTCCAGTATGACTTCTTCGCCAGTCTATTGAATATCGAATTGTTTCCCACAAGCCTCCATTGGCCAAGTGGAGAAATAAAGAGCACACCCACAGTGGATGACTGGGAGGGGCAAATTTTATCGCTCCAAAAAACAGACCGATCCCCACAAGATGCCATGGAAGAGCACCACCCTGCAAATTTAGCAGAACAAAACACACAGTAACATATGAGTGATGGGTTATACTCTCTACCGTCCAGAAACATAATTTAGAGTCTGGTGAAGACGGGAAGGACCTGAAAATCCATGCCAAATGCCACAGCAGTCTCTTTCAGTATCCCAGCAATCATAGTGCCTGCCAACAGTCCTATGGGAATGCAAAGTTCTTTGCCACCTGAAACTGTAAACACAAGTTCACTGAAGGCTGTAATCACCAGCAAGGGTATCACAACAAATTTCCCTACATTCCAAAAGAGATCAGTCAATTGCTGGGTGAGTTTCTTATGGAATGTATCCCATGGAAAATCCCGCATTGGCGCACTAATAGTCTGCAGCACTTTCGATCTGAAGCTGTCAAATTCAAAGGTTGGTCCCTCTGCATGTGAGACAACAATACCATGTCTTCTCTGAAACCTTCTCGTGACCTGGAACAAAACCAGTACACATGTATTTAAAGATCAGATATGAGAGACTGACTTAGAAGTGCAGGGTGGTTTGGGCTACACAAGCACCCAGTGCATCTAACCCATTATCGGTGCATAGCTACTAGGAATAGGGAATGGAAAATGGGGAGCAAGAACTGGGAACGCAATAGGAACGGGCAGGCTCCATTCCAGGAATGGGGGAGGAACAGGACAATTAAAAATAATTGCCTTTGGAATTTTTCATTATTCTGGAATAAATAACTTCACAAGTATTCAAAGTCACTCCAAAAGCATACTCTAAACATTTGTATTGCACTACTACAAAACAAAATGAATGGCACATCACGTATTAAGATCAGTAGACGCTGCAAAAAAAGTACATACTGCTAATAGTAAAGACTCGAGCTATAAATGTCTGAAGGCTGAAGTACAGATCGTTAAAGAGCCAGGCCTAGATGGCTAGGCTGTTAGTAGATACAAATATCAAGTCAAATTACCAATTAATGCTATTATGTTTGATGGCAAGTTGCATCTATGAACACTCAAGCCTCAAGGCGTGTTAGACTCCTCCAAGATGTGCGTGATAGTATCCTCATCTCCCAACTCATCTCTGGCCTCCTTTGCTGCCTCTTCAACTGCCTCCCAGGGATCCCAGACATGCCCTCCTATCTAGTCCTCTTGCTCCATCTCCCACTAAGTAAAGAGGCCAAGACTTTGTAGTCACACTCTTCGAAAGTATACGTAAGTTTGCATTGACAAAGACAAGATCACTAGCCTTCTTTTTCTTGGAGGTAATGTGACTTGTAAGAGCTCTACATTTGCTCCAAACAAGATGAGCGGTTGGGCTCCTCCAAGATGCCTATGATATATAATAGTATCCTTTGCGAAAAATAGAAGAGATGTTGCAACTTAGTTTCTCCCAATTCATATTCGGCCTCTTTTGCTGCCTCCTCAACCCTCCCAAGGCTCTCAAACATGCCCTTCTATCTACTGCTCCTCCTGCTCCATCTCCCACTGAGTAAAGGGATCGGCCTTCATAGTCTCATTCTTGCAAAGTATATGTAAGTTTACATTGACAAAGGCAAAATCACTAGCCTTCTATATACCAAGGCTACTGCTCTTCTTGGATGCAATGTGATTGTGAGAGCTCCACAATAGCTCCAAAAAAGTGAACCCAACAACTTGTCTCAAGATATGACCCTTTGACTACTCAAGCTCAAGGTCATTTGATCCAAAATGCTCCCACACCACAAGGCAACCCCCTCCCCCCTAAACCGACTAAACCTATTTTTCTTGGGGACATTTTGCCAACCCAATTTCAATGGGGAGTTACTTTGTTCCTCACTACGACTAGGTCCTGTTATTAGTCATCCCACCCCCTTGCTTCCCCTTTTGAATGGTGCAAGTCCAAGCCCTCTCTGCATATGGCATATGGAATTTATGTGGACTTGATCAAACAACCTTGCGAAGCACAAAAGTTGGCATTCAAATTCATAGGTGGATAATTGGGGCTGTTAGATAACTTGCTGCATAAAATGAAAATATTTAGGTAGTAAGTTGTTCATCGATCATGGCATGATCGCCATCTAGCTTTGGTGGGCCAATTATGGAGAATTCAAAGAGTAGGCATTGGTTCTCTGCCAACTTGATAGTCAAGACATTGCTCTTAGTGATTTCAAGGTCTTTGAGCTTTTGGTCAAGATTGATTTGTCGAATACAATCACAAGCCACATAGCAATCAAGCAAATATGCCCAATACTCAAATGCAAGATCAAAAATGCTGAAGTTGGGAGTGAGACTCGAGCATAAGACCCTACATAAGCTTGGCAATGGCTACGGCATTTTCCAAGAGCGGATCATATGAGAATCATCCATAGTTGCCAAGAGTTTCCAAAATAGGGAGACGAAATTGGGAAAATGAATTGTCTGTCAACTTTTAGAAAAAAAAATTATATGACAAATATATCAAGGGATATATTCGTAACTTGAAACTCTACACCAAAAACACTTAAATTCCTCAATAGCATAAATTATAAACGTAACATTAAAATAGATTTGACGGGGTCAAACTACCAAAGACTAGAAATTCACAATACATGAGTTTCAAAAACTTTCAATATCAATATTCCATAGAAAAAACTGTCATGATATCACATAGATTCAGATAAAGAAAGTTTGAGGCCTAAATCAAGCCTCAAGACTAACTAAAGAGTTGAGCTCATGAGTGCATGGTAAATAGTAAACGGTAATGTAATAATAAATACATCATCTAGAGCCAATGATCAAGGAAATGAATCATGATCAACTCCAAAGTACAATGCAATATGTACTACCAAAATGATCATGATCTATCTAGTATGATGTATGTCCTATCATCTAAAGAGAATATTACTCACCATCATCTAAAGGCATCTCCACTATCTCATTTTCCTCCAAGCTACTATCAACAAGACTAGCACTACTGTAGAGGAAGAGGAGGCATCATCATCATTGTCATCAATTTGAGAAGCCAATGGGGCTGCAAAAATACCAGGTGAGTCTGATAAAGAGATAGAAGCAAAAGCATGTCGGAATCAAGCTCCTCTTGCCTTAGATGACAAGCAGTGAGACCGTGTTGAATTTGTAAGTGTGAATATCTCCTCGTAAAGCATATTGTATATGTTTATCTTCTTCTCTGGAATGATGGGACTGTCCTTGACCAGCTCTATGTCAAGCCTGTCCACATTCACATGCTTTGGCTCTAGAATATAACATGAGTTCTCAATCAAACACGAGTTGCAATGACAAAATGCCAAACTCTTCGGGTCGAATTTCTCTCAGCAAGACCCTCTTGGGAATAAAGTGCCACGGTGCCTTTAATACGTGCTCAAGTGTGAACACACCCTTAGCACTTGTACTTTATATATAAAGCATTAAAGAGGTACAACTCTTTGTACCCACACATCGTGCATCACACACACACACACACACACACACACACACACTCTCTCTCTCTCTCTCTCTCTCTCTCTCTCTCTCTCTCTCTCTCTCTCTCTCTCCGCCATTGCCATTGCTGAATATCGCTCCTCCACTACGTACCTAGCACGACAAACTGGTATCAGAGCGTCGGTTAACGCAAGCTCGCTTCCCAAAGTCCATTTGAGCTGTTGCCTTCAGTTCTGATCAGGCGCAGGTCACAGGGGCAGTGTGCAGGTCAAGGTTGCTATCTGCTGCAGGTCGCTGGTTACAACCAAAAGCAGGTGACAGGTCGTCTTCACTCGCTGATACTCAGTCAGTCACAGTCAAGCACAAGCAGGTAACGTCGACAGGCAGGTGGTGCAAGTCCAGGCGACAACACGTGCAGGTTGCGGGGCAGCTCGGAGCAGATTATGGGCCCAGGCAACAAGTCAACACAAATCGTGTGCAGCTCGACTTGTCGATGGTCATTTTTCTTCAAAGAAAATTTTTTTTAAAGGGGCTTATCCTTGGGTAAAAATTCTACGGGCTGTCACGCGTGCACAAGCACAGTTAGACAAATCTGATAGATTAGGCACGCATCTACTCCCTGAAATTGAGGCTTTTGGTTTTACTTGGTTGAGTAAAATTTGTGGAATTTTGCACACTCTCAGGTCTTAGAACTTCAGGCTTTTCATGTAATTGCAATGGGACAGGTACAATTTCTTGAAATTTTGGCACAATGGACCTCACAAAATTTGGGGCTTTTGCAAAATTTGCAAAATTTGGGTCAAATTTGATCTAGGTATGTACTTGCAATGCAATTTCAATGCAAATTGAGCACATCGTACCCCAAACAAATTTGGGGCTTTTGCAAAATTTGTGAAATTTTGGCAAAATTGGCTTGCACAATCTTCTCGAGAGTTATGTTTGATTTAATTTGAGCAGTTTGAGCAGAGAAATTTTGGGGCTTTTAACCGTGTGAGTCAAATTTATGCTCGTGGATGCATTTGGAGTAGACTAAAATTTGGGGCTTTCTCACGAAATTGACGTATTAGCCCGTGACACAACTATAATTGCTCGTGGTGTGCTGTAGCACACATTTTATGCCTCTGAAAATTGATTTGAATTTTGCAAATCAGAAATTTCTGCAATTACTTGGTTTTTCATTGCTGGTTGGTACTTGCTTTGTACCTTGGCCCTTTGTGTGACAGTTGGGCTCACATTTGTTGACCTTTGAGTTACTTTTGAGCTATAAATCATGGCTGGCAGCAGTGATAGCAGCAATCTTTTGCACATTAAGAAGCTTGAGGGTGCACACAACTTTGCTATATAGCAAAAGCGATGCTATAATGTCTTGGCCCAGAAGAAACAGGTGAAGCCCATAAAGACAAAAGGGGTTAAACCAGCAAACATGGATCTGAATGAGTGGGATGAGTTAGATGAGCTTGCACGCTCTACAATAGAACTTTCATTGTTAGACACTTTGCTCTTCAACATAGAGATATTGAAATCTGCCTATGATATGTGGCAAAGACTTGAGGAGTTATATGCTCAAAAAAGTGCATCCAACAAGGTTTATTGGTTGAAAATTTTGATGGACCTTCATACGAAGGAAGGTACAACCATGTCTGTACATGAGTTTAACTCTATTTTCAGCCAGCTGACTGCTTTCTGTGGAATGATGCTTGATTGCCACCTAGAGAATTTTTGTTCCTATAGAGTACTGTTATAATAACCTTTTGGCTTCATGTGTGTGGTTGCCATTCGGCTTGATTGGCTTGAAAGCTTGATGTAAATATTTCCATACATTAATTTGAACTTCTTGACACGGAGAGAGAGAGAGAGAGAGAGAGAGAGAGAGAGAGAGAGAGATGCATCCTAGTGATTGGATACTTGGTAAAGCTAAATATAATGGTCTGGCATATTTGGGTCACTCACAAGACATTCATTTTTTATCCCGTCTCAGGCATTCAATGTCATGCTGTGAAGCTTAAGGGACTTCTCCAATGATAGTATGTTGATATCTTGGTCAGAGATTGAGTTTCATATTGATGAGGAGTTCAAGCAACATTTTTGCTATGCACTTTGCCTAAAGGTTGGGACATTTTTAGGACAGCAATGAGTAATTCCCATGCTATGCTGTTATATTCAGATGTGGAGAGCTCTCTGCTCATGGAAGAGCTCAATAGGCAAAATATTTCAGCAAACAAGTCTCCCAATGCACTACATACTATAGAGGCAGATCCCAGTAGAAGGGTAATTCTGACAACAAAGCACGCAGCAAATCTCGTGGAAAAAATGTAGAGTGTTATCACTATGGCAAGAAAGGGCATTTCAATCGGGATTGTTTTAAGTGGAATAAAGAGAAGGGCAAGGGCAAAAGCACTAATGATAATAAAGATGAGATAAAAGAACAACCAACATGCAAAGAAGAGCAATGTGAAAATACAGAAAGTCAATGTAATCAGTCATGAGAGTGACAGTGGCAGTGATGTACTCTTTGCTTCTTCTTTTAGTGCACATTCATTAATCGCATATTCTAAAGATGACCTGCACATTTGGATTCTTGATTCAGGTGCTTCATCCATGTAACACCACACCGTGAGTGATTCTTTGACTATAGTGATGGTAGATATGGTGTTGTCCACCTGGGGGACAACTATGCATGTGACATTGCAAGAATTGGCAGTGTGCAATTGGCATTTTAGCATGGTTCAATGTCAACTTTGCATAATGTGAGGCATGTACCTCAGCTCAAAATGAGCTTGATAAGCACGTGGCAGCTAGATGATGAAGGCTATCACACCAGCTTTGGGGATAGCCAATGCAAGCTATGTAAGGGATCTAAGATTGTTGCTAAAGACTCTAAAAGTACTATGTATCCATTACATGTATCTAGCATGCGTGATCATGTTGTCACCATAAGCGAGTAGCCAAGTGTGTCTTTATAACATAGCCGATTGGGGCACATGAGTCAAACTGGAATGAAAGTGCTTTCTCGTTTGGGTTATTTGCCGTGTTTGAGGTATACTGACATGCACATTTGGATTATTAATTCAAGTGCCTCATCCATGTACACCACACCGTGAGTGGTTCTTTGACTATAGTGATGGTAGACATGGTGTTGTCCACCTGGGGGACAACTATGCATGTGACATTGCAAGAATTGATAGTGTGTAGTTGGCATTTTAGCATGGTTCAATGTCAACTTTGCATAATGTGAGGCATGTACCTCAGCTCAAAATGAGCTTAATAAGCACATGGCAGCTAGATGATGAAGGCTATCACACCAGCTTTGGGGATAGCCAATGAAAGATATGTAAGGGATCTAGGATTGTTGCTAAAGGCTCTAAAAGTGATACTATTTATCCATTACATGTATCTAGTATACGTGATCATGTTGTCACCATAACTGAGTAGCCAAGTGTATCTTTGTGACATAGCCGGTCGGAGCACATGAGTCAAACTGGAATGAAAGTGCTTTCTGGGTTATTTGCCGTGTTTAAGGTATGCTGATTTTGACCATTGTGATCATCGTATATTTGACAAGCATGCTTAAACATCACATAAAAAGTCTCTTTCATTAAAATCTTCACCCTTACAATTGGTTCATTCATATGTATGTGAGATGCCAAGGTTGTCTCTAGGGGAAAAGAAATATTTTATCACTTTTGTTGATGATGCCACACGCAAAGTGTGGGTTTATTCAATCCGTCGTAAAGAGGAGACATCCGATAAGCTTAAATAATTCCTAGCACTTGCTGAAAATATGACCAACAAGACATTAAAGTGTCTTCGCTCTGACAATGTTGGAGAATATGTGTCAAAGCCTTATAGGCCTTTTGTGATAGCAAAGGGATAAAAAGGGAGCTCACTGCCCCTTATAATCCACCCCAAAAAGGTGTCGCAAAGCATATGAATAGGAATATTCAAGAGAAGGTTCCTACCTTGCTCTCTCATGCTACATTACCTCATGGATTTTGGGCAAAGGCCAGCCGTACACTTGATAAATGGATCACCAAATAGGTCTTTGGGAGAAAGAGTCCTTCAAGAAGTGTGGTCAGACAAGCCACCTTCGTATACACACTTGAGAGTGTTTACGAGGCATTTGTACACATACGTAAGGAATAACGCAACAAATTGGAGCCAAAGTCCTGTAAATGCATTTTCCTAAGATATGGTGACGAGGGAGAAATGGAGTAAAAATTATGGGATCTTGAGAAAAGGAAAATTGTACGCAGCAATGATGCTATCTTCCAAGAAGATCGCAAGCATAAATAGCTTGAAAAGACAAAGGAAGTCATAAGGGTTGTGTTCCAAGAAGAAATACCTATAGGACAGCAAAGAGTACCCACTATACAACAGCAAATACCTGTTGTAAACGACCCTATAAATGTCGGGGATGATGTTGGAATCGGTCAGCAAGAAGTTGCCCATGATATACCACAGTTTCAACAAGAAAATGTGCCAACCAAAACAGGCAAGACAACATGCAGAACCATTTGAACAACAAGCTGTTAATGCAAATTTGCAAGCTAGACAGCCAGCAAACATTGATCATTGGGTTCGTAGATTGACCAGAAATTCCATACAGCCAAATAGATTATGTTGCAAATTATGTCATGTTGACAGATTATGGTGAACCGTCATGCTTCAAGGAAGCAATGGACAAAGAGGACAACAAGAAATGACATAAAGCTATGCTGTCAAAGATTGAATCTCTAAAGATGAATGGTACTTGGGATTTGGTACATTTGCCCAAGGGGCAAAAAGTCCTACCATGCAAATGGGTTTACAAGATGAAGGTCACTTCTAGTTCCTTACGAAAGTACAAAGCACGACTTGTTACAAAAGGGTACAAGCAAAAACATGGAATTGACTTTGACAAGATCTTCTCTCCTATAGTCAAGATGACTAGTTTGCGAAACATATCGGACTTGGTTGCATGCGAGGATATGGAACTCATACAGATGGATGTAAAGACTGCTTTCCTACCTAGTGATCTATATGAGGACATATATATGCAACAGCTAGAAGGTTTTGTGACCAAGAGGCAAGAAAAGACGGTATGTAAACTCAACAAAAACTTGTATAGGCTGAAACAGGCACCACGTGAATGGTATCATAAGTTTGATACATTCATGCAATCTTAAGGATTTAAAAGAAGTCAAGTGGATCACTGCTTATATACCAAGAAGACAACACACGGCAGCCTTATTATACTAATTTTGTATGTGAATGACATGCTAATTGGTGGTAGGAATGTTCATGTGTTGGACACATTGAAGCAGAACCTACATAATAGTTTTGACATGAAGGATCTTGGTGAGACAAATCACATTCTTGGCATGCGTATACTCAAGGACAAATCAAAAGGTCTTCTTTATCTGACACAGCAAGAGTATGTACCCAAGATTTTACAACGTTTTAATATGGAGGAGGGAAAAGCAATTGGTGTACCATCGCCTCCATATGTGAAACTCGGTGAAAAGGACAGCCCTACATCTGATGATGAAAAGGCTGAAATGGCCAAGATTCCGTATGCTTCAACTGTGGGTAACTTGATGTATGCTATGTTCGCTACGCATCCTAACATAGCATTTGCAGTGGGAGTGATTAGCAGGTACATAACACAACCTGGTAGAAAGCATTGGGAAGCAAAATAAGGTATCATGAGATATCTTAAGGGCACACACAAGGCATCTGTCATTGGCTTTACAGATGCAGACTATGTTGGTCGTATTGACTGCAGAAAGTCTACCTCAGGGTATGCACTCACCTTTACATGGGGAGCAGTTTCCTAGATCTCCAAGCTACAGAAGTGTGTTGCATTGTCTACAACAAAGGCAAAGTATGCGGTTGCCACTAAAGCATGCAAGGAGACTTTATGGCTTTCATGTCTAGTCGAAGAGCTTGGCATTATCGAGACCCCCATTCTCCATTGAGATAGCCATAGTGTTATCATGCTAGCACGGAATCCCATCTTTCATGCTAAGACAAAGCACATACAGGTGAAGTATCACTTTATCAGGAATGTACTTGACAGCAAAAGCATTGAGCTTGTCAAGGTACATACAAATAATAATCTTGTAGATCTTCTCACGAAGAGCATTGAGCTTGTCAAGGTACATACAGATGATAATCTTGTAGATCTTCTCATGAAGGGTCTTCCAGTAAAGCGGTTTGCTCATTATCCACAAATAATGGGAGTTGGATAGTATATATATTTTAGCTTTGTACATACTTAGTTGATTCTTTTCTCAACCTTAAGGCATGTTGCCTTTAGGTGGGAGGTTGTTGGAAATAAAGGGGCATCGTGCCCTTTATGCGTGTTCAAGTGTGAACACATCCTTAGCACTTGTATTTTATATATAAAGGGCCACCGTGCCTTTTATATGTGCTCAAGTGTAAACACATCCTTAGCACTTGTACTTTATATATAACTATCACAAAAACCTAAAGAGGTACAACTCTTTGTATCCACAGATCGTATGCATCTCTCTCTCTCTCTCTCTCTCTCTCTCTCTCTCTCTCTCTCTCTCTCTCTCTCCATTGCCATTTCTGAATATCACACCTCCACTACGCACCTAACACGACAGACCCATACCACAATCCTGTGTATGACCAGCAAGACCAATCTCTTCGGGTCTAATTTCTCTCAACAAGACTAGTACCACAATCTTGTGTATAAACACCAATAGCCACCATTTTCTACCAATAAGATTAGAAAGTATGAGCTAAATTCAAACGCTAAAACAATGAAGAAGAAGAAATTCAGCATACTTATACATATTCATTGTTTACTTACCAAAGTTAGAGAACAATTTTCATATTTCTCCCACTAACAAACAAGTTGAAGCTCTATCTCACGTAAGTCTACAATGGGGTGTACAAATGAGGGAGAGTGATTACAAAACTTCAGGAGATCATCCTCAAGACATGTGAGGATGTGAAAACAAACTTCCTCCTCTGCTAGGGTGGTCACAACCTAATTTAACAATAATTATAGCAGGTAATAAATTCACATAAATTTGAAATGTATACTTTACCTCTTAATTCTTGGATAATGGGCAAGGCAATCTATTGACCCAAAAACTTGCACCCCTTTTGCTATTTCTTTATCTTTTATTGCCAATAGATGGAGTACAACTAAGATTCATTGATCTCCTCTGCTAATCCAAGTGCTACTTGCTCTTATTGATGACCAACAAGCCTTCAGATTAATTTGCCCCTAGGTTTGCTTGGGGAATCGACTTTCACCCTACTCCTTGAGAGATAAATTTGGCCCCAAATTGAAATTGGTTGGCAAGCCTCTTGAATCTCCCTGAAATTCTTCAATTTCAACTACTGGAATTTAAGTCTTAGGCCTTTGACTCTAAGCACCCATCTCCAGGTAGCTGTCAAAACCGTAATTTCTACTGTAAATTAGGGTTTACAATAGAGATTGATTGAAATCTCTTCTTCTGATGACTCAAACTACTGGAAAATGCTGAGGGGACTTGAGAAATGACTGGAGAATAGAAGAGAATGTTGTAGAGAGAGAAATTTCTGATCTTCTTTATGAAATCCACCTCTTATTTATTGCTATCCTGATCAAGAGAGTCCAACTTGCAATTAGCTTCAATTTGGGAGCCCAAATTGGCTATCACCGGCCTCCAACTACTGGCATCTACCTCTTTTCACCCTTTTGGAGCTATTGCCTTCTACTATAGACCTTCAAACAGTTGTTTCTAGCTTCTAGGCAAGTCTCCAATGCTATAGAACAATTCAACTACCTCTCCTCCCTCTCCAACAACCTCCTCTTTCACAATGGTTTGAACAAACTTACACCAACCCTCCGAAAACGTTTTTCCACTTGCATTCAAACAGTTGTTTCCAGCTTCTAGGCAAGTCTCCAATGCTGTAGAACAATTCAACTACCCCTCCTCAATTTCCAACAATCTCCTTCTCTTTCACAATGGCTGGAACAAACTTACACCAACCATCCAAAAACGTTTTTCCACTTGCATGGGCAAGTTTTTCCAAGTGGTAGCCTTCTAATCTCATTTTTTAGCATTATCCAGCTTATTAAATTAATCTTTAGAATTAATAAACTAATAAATATTCTAGTGCTCAAAAAACTAATCTCATCGAGACCAATAATTAAATTGGCTAGGCTAATTTATCTCCCAAGTATTAAATCGGTATTAATAAATTAATTAATACCTAGTCTCTAATGCCGCCACTAACATTAGTGGCCAATAAATTGGTCTAGGCCTAAATCTGACACCAAGTACCATCTAGCACCAGTCAGGTATAGCTTATTACAACTTTTGTATAATTGTTATCTCAGGATTTGGGTCCCATATTGAGAAACAATTAACTTGTGCCTCACATGTGCAAGTCACATTTGCACATTTGATTTAACTTTTAACCAAAAACTAAACAAATCAATAGAATTTCATGTCCTTGTGACAAACCATCCCCTTGAAATCCTTGCAATCATCCTCGATTGCACTGCAATGTGCCAAAGCAAAAACATATTGCATTGGAATTTTCAAAAGGCATCATAGTGTAAATAACATTGGCCACTGCTACTTAACCATGCTAATACCAAATGCTTGCTGAAATTTTCCAACTCTACCAAAAGCAAATACTACTCTCATTGTGACTTATGCTCAAATACATAGCAACTTAAGAAATCAAGCACTGTAGAATTTGTCTCTTCTATAATTGACTATATGTTTACAAATAAAATGACGAAGAGAATTTGAGCATAGTACCTATATTTTCAAACAACCCCATCCAAAATAAACCGATCATCCGAGGATCTAGACTGATGATCGACTCCGGCATGCCATGATACTTAAACACATGTTGCAAAAATAAGCATACCATATGATCAGCCTTTATCTTCTTCCTCACATGAATGAAATGGACCTACTTACTAAACCTGCAAATAATGGTCCATATCCCACCATTCCTTGTAGGTGTCCTAGGAAGCTCAAAGATAAAATCTGTGAGAGTGCGGAATGAAAAGGAAACAAGAATACAGAGACAAAGGAACAAAGAGAGACTGCAAGAAAAAAAGAAAGAAATCTGCATTGAGCAAGGAGCAAATGTTGAATATAGAAAGAGGACTGATCACTCCCTGTACACAGCCCACATTGTCAATGAGGGCACCAAATCAAACCAATGACGACAGCAGTATTATAGACGGAGGAAGATGACAGAGCCAGAGTGTGTACCTGCCAAGAAAGAAGGAAGATGATCTACCAAGTGAGTGGGAGAGGCTATATATAGCCAACTACCCCTAAATCTGGCTGAATACTGTTTGGCAAATGGAGACACCTGGGAAATGCAAAGTTTGCTAAGGGAAAGCACACAAAAAGCCGACAAAAAAAAAAGAAAATGCATATGAATGCACTCATATGATCACTTTAGAGTGAGATACCTCCTCTGTCAAAACAAGTGACAAACATGTCAAAGCTCCTAAGGTCGTAGTCTTACTCAGATTGAGGCTCACATGCAAGAGATGACAAGGCTTGACAATCATGTGAGTGCGTAGATAAAGGAAGCGTGAAGATTTGCAACAAGGGAAGTGTGCAGGTGAGTCAGAGTGACAAAGAGAGAGTACGATATGATTTGGATATACCAACAATGTGTTGGTACACAAAGAATAAAATGTATTTATACTTAGGGCACGTAAGGGTGCATTCACATGTACAACATAATAATACACATGTACGATACACGAAGGTGCATCAAGGACATTTACATCCCAACAAATCATGACTGCTAATACCCCCTCTCAGATCCTAGACGCGATGTAAGGCCAAGGAAGAAACAAATCCTAGGGTGGCAAGAGAAATGTCAATTATAGTTTTTCATACGTGAATCAAACGTCAAACACAAACGCGTACGAAAGTATGAAACAAGTATGATTCATATCCTAGACCTAAATCATACATGACCCTAATTTTCAAACATCTTTTTAACAAATTATGAGAAAAGTATTAAACTTACAAGCATCTTCAAAACAAACTTTGAGATAAATCAGAATAGATAGCATGTGCTAATTTCAAATAAAAGATATGTCCAAACTCTAGAGAACAATGCACAACCAAATTAGAATATTGAAGTCTAAGTCCGACATCAAGCCAACCTACAAGACAATCATAGACACTAGAGGTATGCCGACTACATATTAGACTAAAAACTCAAAAGAAACAACCAAAAGTAAACTATAATGAGTCGTAACTAGTCTCTAACAAGGCTATAGGCTACAGCTTATGGATGCTAGACATCAATGACCAACTAGCAACAACTAGTCACTACCAACTAATCTACTCATCATCATCATCATTCTCAAGAGTGCACTCCTCCTCCTCCTCCTCCTCCTCCTCCTCCTCCTCCTCCTAATAATGCGGACCAAGAGAAAAGCTGGAAACATCACTAGTGTTTGCCTCCCTCTATGACAATCGCACTACAATGTCCTCTTCCTCCTCTTGTATCTATTGCAATGCAAGCACTCTATCATCATCCTTCTTCTTATTGAGCATATCCAATGTAACCTCCATCTTTTCATAGACTTTTTTCTTAATTTTGTTGTTGAGAGGAAGGTTTGTATGAATGTATACAAGCTGCTTTGTACATTTTGAAAGCAACTTATTCCTTCTCTTTGTTTGAATAAGTGAAATGTGCTCCAATTTCTCTCACAAGGGAAGGCATAAGAGCCTTGTGAAAGTATACTTACAACCAATGATTACAATTTGGGTGCACATGGCCCAAATGTCTCCCACCATTTAACACCCTGATGCATTCTTTTCGTATCTCTTGCAAGTGGCCAAGAAAATGCACCTAAATCTGACTTGTACATGTTAAGCTCATCACATAATACACTCCACATATCCACATCATATTTTGTATACTTTTCTATCACTGACATCCATCCTTCATGCACCTCCGTATCACTATCAAAATTCTTCGCTCTCCAAATAGAATGCAAAACAAAGGCTGCAGTATGTAAAGGTGAATGCATGATATCCCATCTATTCACACAAGGCCCTTTGATCTCTTGCACCCTAGAATCGGTCACTCCTTCCAAGGAATCTATTTTCTCTATCATTTGATCAATCATCACATACAAAAGCCCCATAGTGGCCCCTTCTCTATCAGCAAAACCAAAAATCTTGAGAATGGGTGCACAAATCTTTACAATCATTTTAGTATCATTCCAAAAATCTGCTCCCAAAATAATCTCAGCTACTTTCATTCCATTCATTGTGCGTGAAGCTTTCTTTCTTGCCCAAGTATCACTAACAACCATACGACGCAAGCTATTGTAACATCTCTCATCCAACAAGTTCACTAACATGATAAACATGTAAGCAAAGTGTGTAGTCGATAGCTTCAATAATTCTTTCCGGCTGAATTGGTGATACAGTGCCAATATTGCATGCTTACCTGTAACAAATGTGATAACTTCATTTGCTTTAGTAGGCACAATGGCAATTCAAGCAAGCTTTCCAATATCTTCTAAAAGAATATCCAAGCAATGACATGTATATCTAGTAAAAAACATATTAGGCCACTCTTGCTCAATCAAATCACCAGCCCTTACACAATTAGTTGCATTATCTATATATACCTGCACCACACAATCTGGCCCAATATCAAGGATCACTTCTTTCAAGATGCCAAAGATGGACTCCCCAAACTTGTATTCTCCACTCGTATCAATAGCTTTTTAAAAAACTAAACCATAAATGGATGTAGCCATAACATTTATACTAGGCCTACACCTTGCATCTAACCATCCATCACAAACAATGCTACATCCATATCTCTTCCACTTCTCCCTAATATCAAGCAACTCACAGTCGATGCCTTTAACCTCTACAAGGTCCTTCATGTGTAGACTGTTATATGAAGGTGGTCTATAGCTTTGACCCACCTGCCCAACTACCTTTAGCATGCCAAGAAAATACAGGCTCTTTGCTTTCCAAAATGGGATATCCTTTGCATAAAAGAAGCAACGAACAGCAATGTCTGCCTCCTTTCGTGCTTGCAAATCCATGCTTTTGTCAAAGCACCCTGTGATTTGGCCACTTTTTTGTTTTCACTCACATGCTCTTGAGAGCTCAATTGCCCAAGCTACCTAACACTAACACTTGCTTCTACATTGCCAAAGCCACTGAAACGAGAAGCATCTCCCAAATTTGACACAACTGCATCAATGTTTGCAGTGGAGTCTTGCACTTCAACACCCACATGCAATTTGCAGCATCCATCCTTTGCACTTTGTGGTGCTCTAATGCACTTTTCCACACCAAGAACTGTCAATCCCAAAATATGTGCCCTTACGCATAGCAAGCCATCATCCCAAGAGTGTCCACAATATTTACATTTACATGTATTCTGCCCTTTTCCAACTATTTTGACAACAATAACATGATTCCATTCAACTTTCCCCTTTCTTCCATCTTCAAAAGTTAAAACCTAACACAAATTTTATGTAGACATGACATTGTTAATTGTAGGCTTCAGCTTCAGCTTTAACAATGCAGGCTGCACACTGCACAGTGCAGACTACTGTTTGCAGTCTTTGAAGGCTGTGAGAGAGAGAGAGAGAGAGAGAGAGAGAGTTTACAAACAAAGAGATAGGCCAGTGTGAACAATGACAATGCAGGGCCCATGCTGAATACACTGCAGTGCTGCAGCCTGCACTGCTCAAACTTCAAAGGCAAAGAGAAATGAAATGAAATGAAATGATATATTAACGTCTACAAAAGGCCAAAATGACCTATGAGACCATGAGTTACAATCATGTGTATGATGGTACAACTGTTTGGGCAAAATATGTATGTAACAAAGCAAAATAAGAAAGGAAACTAACTATAGCTATGTGTAAAACATAGAGCTCTGTCTAGTAACAATGAGCTCCAAATGGTACAGTCTCGTGGGTATGGAGGACCTAGAGAGAGAGAGAGAGAGAGAGAGAGAGAGAGAGAGATCTTACCTTGTGTGATCAGAAAGTTTGGGGCAGCAATGTTTCCAGGTAGGGACCTGTGTTTCCCACAGTTCGTGGAGTTCCTACAGGCTGATTTCAGTCGTTTCCAATCAAGAAAGCATTTTCCATGTTGCCTGGACTCAAGGGAGTAGTTGTTTGGTAAAAGTAACAAACCATTGCTTGTTTTCTAAAAGTCATAAAAAATCTTCTTCTTCTTTTTTTAAACGCCTCGTCTGAAACAGGGCTTTCAGATGTCTATTTTGCACACGTCTAGAAAAAATTTCAGACACGTTTGAAAACAGCTATGATGCCAATGTCAATGAAGTCCATCGATGTAGACCACCAATGAAGAACCTACTCACAATCCTGGGAAGCCCCCTCAAAAACACTAGGGGTCAATAAATCCACAGCCACATCATCAAGATCAAGCCCCTCTGAAAGGGATTGGGGGTATGAGGGAACCACCAGAGAAGAGGGTGGGGGATGGGAAGGAACCTATGGGATAAATAATGCATAATCAGGAACAGGTGCGCCAATAGAAAGCTGCCTCAATGGAAGGGGAATGGAGGATGGATAGCCCACTCTCCTGCCAACCATTGTCATAAAAGTGGTGCTGTAGAAGAATCCTCAACAAAGACAGCCAACTCAATGAAGACAACACAGGTCCCAAGTCTAGGAAGGCCATAAACTGAGAGGAGATGGAAACCCAAGTCCGGAACATGGAGGCCCTTTGGAATGGAGCTCAATGGATGGTCAAAACATAGAGCAAGGTGCCAACACCACTAATAGGCACTCAAAAGATATCACCAACAATGACAATACCCTTGTTGAGCTAATATAAGCATTACATGCTGAATTAGTCACTTAAACAGCCCCGAAAGTACTTAATTAATCAAAACCCTAAAATGGTGCACAGTTTGAGAGAGTTTTAAAACAGTGCGGTGGTACAAGGTCCTAAAAGTTTCTATAAATATGCAGGCTGCCATCCATACAGTATTAATCTCGTTTTTGCAGGTTTAAAGAGTTGTATCTCTACTACCCATGCCCCGTTCGCAGAGGACATCACGGTCACAACTTCTCCTTCCTGTCTGCTACCATCTGGCGCCTGATTCCAACCTCTGCTGATCTTGGTTGTATGCGGCTAGGCCTAACAAAGCTTTGCGTGCCAACTTCCTCTCCTCCTCGAGATCTACTATGATGTCCTCTACAGGTCTACCTCGGTGTTCTAGCCGGGTTTGAACATCGTATTTGTGCACTAACTGTTGAATGGCCTCAGGAAAATTGCCTAGGTCTAGCTCTTTGTTGCTTCTATGGCATGAGCTGCCCTCTTCCATATTTAAAGCTTCCTGTTTTGCCAAGTTGTCAATCAAGTTGATAAGGCTAGGTAGATCCACTTCCACAATAGTGCCTATCCATGTTGCGTCTTTCTTTTTAGCTGTATTCTTTGCTTGGGCCTACCTTTGGGAATTAGATCACCCTTCTATGTCTTTGGCTCTTCTCTTACTAGTGGATTCCTTCAATTTCTGAAGTCTAGGTGCGTTCCTTGTTAGGAACAAAGACCCAAAAGAAACTGTAAATCTCATGTACATTCTTCAAAGGTGGCCATGAGTGTATTGTCTCAACATTTGCAAGGTCTATACAAATGCCATCAGCTAACACAATGTGTCCCAAAAAGTGAATCTCATGCAAGAAAAACTCACTCTTCTTATCATTTATGACCAACTTGTGCTTATGCAACTCATTGAACACAATGTCCAAATGCTTTCTAAGCTCTGTCTCATTCTCCAAGTAGACAATCGTGTCATCAAATAATGTCCACAAATTTCCTGTGTGGCTTGAAGATGCGATCCATCATCCAATTAAATGTGGTAGGAGCATTCATAAGTCCAAAAGACATGACAAGAGACTCATACAACCCAAAAGATGTCCTAAAGACTATCTCAAAAGCAAGTGGCGCAATCTAGGAATTGGACACCGTTGTTACAATTGGTTCAATAAATGTACTATTTACTTTGCAGAGGTAACAAAGTTACGGTTGGAGAGTTAGAGAAGGACCATCTAGATGGTAATGTTCTTACATTACACTTAAGACAATGGTTAAATTTCAGAATTGACCCTTGTCAATATACATCCGTATTCTACACACCAATTAGTATTGGTTTTTATCCAAGAGACCTTTGTGAGCTGAACAAATGGAGGTTTTTTGGAACTATACGTATACAATGTGTCCACAGATAGCGTGTTTGCATGGTCAAATCTTTGAATTTGCAAGCATATATGCTCTGTAGCAATCCTAAGATTGCACCAATATGTGGCATAGCTCCATTGCATGATCAGTTCTATGAGGATGTTGAAGTTGGATGGTTCAAATTTCTTCAATGCATGCAAATTATCATTCAAGACTATGGTTGATCAAAGACCAAAAGCATGCCTTCATTGCCTTTACAATCCCAGTAGGGCCTTGGGCAGCATAGAGTGGCACCCTTGGTCCAATACATTAGGTCTATTTGGGGTGGAGCTGCTTTTGACCTCGGCATGATGCCATTGTCCTCATGATCCCATTTTGGACCTAAGAGAGTATTAAGCCACATAATTAGCCCTCAATTCCACACATTTTTTTGGCTAAATTTGATCCACTATCAAACGGCCCCGAAACATGATTTTGATCAATTATCTAATTAAACATGAGACATGATAACCCTGACCCTAACTTATTCTACAAAAGGTACTAACCAATTTCAGCTACTAGATTTGCAGCCAAACTCCACGCCCTCCTGCTGGTCACTCCATACCCACAGCTGGTCTCTCCACCTTCCTACTGCCACAGCAACGTTAAAGACTGCTGTTTACTACTCTTCACCATCTACAGCAACCCGTCCTTCCCAGTTGCTGCCTGGCTCCATCATATCCAGCCTGTTGCAACAGGTCACACCTTCAGACTGTGATTACAGCAGTGCTTCTGCTGCATTTCCACGCTCAATACTGTTCTACACTGCCATCGGGATCAAGTGCAGAAGGTCGACACTGTTCACCTGTGCTGTCGTGACAGTCATACTACTGTGTACCAGCAGTACAGCAGTCGTCAAGCTCTCAATTTCCATCCCAAAACTGCCGCATTTTTCACTCCCAGGTCGGATGCAAATAAGGCTGCTGTACACGCCAGTCTAAGTTGCTATACTTGGCTGCTGCTCATCGCACACACACACACACACACACACACACATCTCTCTCTCTCTCTCTCTCTCTCTCTCTCTCTCTCTCTCTCTCTCAGGCACAATCAATCAATCCAAAAAGCAGCATGAAATGTTCCAGCAGTGTTAAGCATACCAGCAATGAGTGCCCCAAGGGTAAGAATCGGAATATTTCAGAAGCCTTCAGATTCTTGTGCTTGTCTGATAAACAAAAACAACGGAACTTCTCAAGCCCTAAGATTCCATAAATACTTGGCAATGGAGCTTGCTGTTCATTTCTTTGCCGAATTTTTGAATCCATTCCATAAAAAGGAGAGCGGACCTGCGTTATAGAAGCGAACACAAGGTCGTGCTGAAACCGTTCGATGTCTGTCGGGCCCAGATGATGAGACGATGGAGCATGCGCCTGCATTTGTGGAGACGGAGGCCATGGATACTGGAGAAGTAAGCTTTATGTTAGCATTGTTGGGTTTTACATTAACGGGACAAGCGAACAAGGTGCATGATATTGTGGAAAAGGCCAAGCACTTCTAGAAGCGTTTATAGCTTCCCGGAGAGACCGAGCTCGATGCCCGGGCACGACCTGATGGTTTCCGAGCTCTACTATCTACCCATGTGGGGCACTACAAGGGTACCTAACAAACTCTCACAAATGTTACAGCATTTAAAAGTTTAAAAAGTCCGTGGCCTAGATAGATACTCGGTAAAGTGAAAGGACCAAACAAAAGTGAGAGAGAGTGTGTGTGTGTGTTGGGTGTGAATAGATGATCTGGTACATGAGGTGATGAGTGGAGAGTCGTGGTGGGAGTGGCACATTAAAGGTGGTCATGGCCTTGCTCCTTGCTCCTTCATGCATGCATAATGTTAGGCTAGGCAAGAGACTTGTTGTTGATGATTCTAATGAGCAAGAACCAAAATGGGAATAACCTAATGGTGGAGAATGGGACCTCAAAACTTTGCACAACTATTTGGACATGGTAGATATTGAGAAAATATAAGAAGGGAGCAAGCCTTCCTCAGGACTATGTTGATGTTTTGCAACGGTTTGGATATGCCTCAAGACTATATTGATGTTACCTTTCACAATGGTTTGGACATGGCAGATATTGAGAAGACTTATCTATTAAAAGGGAGCAAGCCTTTCTCAATAAGTGTAAGCACACCAAAGTAGCTACTACAAAAAAGAAATGAATGAAGGCTCTAATGACCCTATCGCTCGTTGTCCCCAAATCAAACAGAGAGTTGCATACTACACATTGGTTGGAGTTTTATTCTACTTCATGAGTTACACTCTAAACACCCTACAAAGAGGACTTCAATAGTTGGTTCATCGCAGCATACCAAGGTGAAGCTTTTTTGCAGAATACCACTTTGTTTATAGAGGACTTTTCATGGCCTTACTGAGCTCTTGGATGTGCAATCAACTATAAGTGTTGTACTTTCTCACCCAAAACAATAATCCAATACAAGTGCCTTGTTAGGGTCACTCTCCATGACTTACCTCTTTGGTTGGATGAAGAGGTTTCTACTATTGTTGGTTCTTTGGGGAAAGCCCTATATGTTCTAGCTATGGCATCGACTTATGGCACTCTCAAACTAAAGCATGAGGTGTGTGTTTTGTGGGACCAACAAAAGGAACCCCAAGAAGTATCTTGAGATTTATGACTAGCATGGCTTTGAAGTGCTATTGCAAGTTAGATATGGAAGCTTCCTAGACTCTTGCTACCTTTATAAACAATGAGAACAATTTGCAAAGGACTAGCCAAAGAAGGAAGCCACTAAAGAGAATGCTTTTGAGTAGAAGGATAAACACATTATTGTGTATACACCAAAGTCCTCATGCACACAAATAGAGATAAAAGAAGCTAAGGTGGACAAAGTTGATGGTAATAAGAAGAAAATGGTGGAAGGGCAAGGGAAGTAGTTGGCTAGACCACAATTGCAAGCCCCAATATCCAACAAGGAAAGCAAGTTTGCTGGCAAAAGAATGCTAATCCAAGAGGAGAGAAGCATAACTGGAAGACATAAAAGCCTAAGGAAAAGATTTCCATCAAGAAGCTTGCACAACTTCCCTTGGTGGTTTGAAACTGCCATGTTGTAATCAAAGGTTGTAATCAAAGTAGAGAGGAGCTTTTTGAGGAGATATATTTTTTGAGATGAATCAAGCATGCAAGAAGGTAACAACAATCTTTTGAAATGTGAACTATGTATACTATAAAGAAGGGTAGGCCAAAAATATTGGCACTACAAGAGATCGAGATAAAAAGAGATAGCGTGGAGCTTCTTTATGGTGCTTATCTAGTCAAGGGACATCAAAGAGGTAAGGCTGGATCTATGTTTCTCATAACACATTCTTCACTTCCATTTTTGCTATGGGTAAAGGAGGATGGATTTGTTTTGGCAGCAAAAATAATTGCCGGGGAGGAGAAGATGATAGAAATTACAAATTATGTGTCTAATGTATGTGCAAGGAGGGCAAACTAATGATCCTTCATGGTTTGGATGATCAATTGGATGCTCGACCTACCCTATTGCTAGGTGATTGGAACATGACTATAGTAAACGAAGACACATCGCATGACAGTGGAGGGATGATTGGCATAGAACAAGAGCAACGAGAAGCATTGCAAAGCAAGTCTAGGTTGTGAGACATTACAACCACCTTTACTAAAGAGAAGCCCAATTTTGTCTCTCTATTAATGACCTTGTTTTGTCTCTTCGCTAATGATCCTATTTGTGCTATCTTTGTAGGAAATTGAAGTTTTTAAAAAAATCGAGAGACCTATACAACTCAAGCTACTAAAGTGTAGAGGTAGATGGGGATGCTCCTACCTCCTTCTACTTTGATGCATTAAAGAAATTGAGTGTTTCTTAAAAATCAGGAGACCTATAAGATGCAGGTTGCTAAAGTGCAAAGGTAGATGAGGATGCTCTTACCTCCTTCTACTTCGATACATTAAAGAATAAAGAGAGGAAGGGAGTTTCTCAACTACATAAAAGACTCTAATGGAAAGAGGTTCACGGATAATGATGATATAATTCATGCCTTTTACTCTCACTTGGATCCTATTATGCATGTTGAATATGTGAAGGTGCTAAACTATGCAATGATGGTTGCCCTTTCTATAAGGGAGGTTGAGTATCTAAGAAAAGCTCTCTCCAAGGAGAAAGTAGAATTTTCATTGAAGAATATTAAAGACAAAAGCTCTCCTAACACCAATGGACTCCTAGCTAAGTTCTACATCTATATGGGAGGTTTGTGGTGAGGACTTTATGAGATTTCTGCTAGAGAGCTATAAGTAATTCCTACACATTAAAATGTGCTTCCTTAAGATACTTATTGTGTATAGCTCCATTTAGTAATCTTCTCACCACAACACAAAACACATTAGTTTCTTTCCATCTATCTACCATGCATAATGTGACCAATGTCACATGTAGCACTATGCATAGTAAGTTACAAATCATGTGGAAAATAAATAAAATCCACAATATTAAATAAAATAAAACTAATCTTATTTTCATAGTAAAATTAGTAATTTTCATAACATTGTTGATGGGTTAAAAAGCAATTATCCTCAATTGATTAAACATACAAAACTCTGAGGTTGGCCAAACACATGCTAGTGTTGTCTTGTGTGATGAATCTACACTAGATCAACAATGAAATCAAAATATAAGTATATTGCCCTATAGAGAGAATCTGTACATAACTATGAAAATAAGGTAACCATGGATTTTCACAAGGCATTGCCTCATGCAGTGAATTTTTGCTCACCAAACATTAATGTAATTATGATTGGTAGGCAAGATGTTCATAAGTCAAAGTTAGCAATTACTTTTGAATCCACTAGGATTCTTCGATAGAATGGTTTTTACATTTAACTAGATTCATATGGTACTAATCCATTTCTAGTGGTGGTCTCCTCATGGTCTAGAATGACTTTGAGTAGTACCAAGATTTCTATGTCTTCTTCTAATAATGGATAGTCATCTATAACTGGAGTTGTTGGTGGAATTCCCTTAAAAGGCTTCAATAGACTAACATGGAATGAATTATGTATTTACAAATGAGGAGGAATACCCAATCTAAATGCATTATCATTGATCTCATGAACCATATGGAATGATACATAATAGTATAATTTTAAAATGCCTTTCAATGGATTTCAACATCCTCTTTTCAATATTAACCAACCTAGATCATTTTTTTAAAATGTAATGGCCTTGTGTTTCTTGTTTGCTTGAGCTATATAACTCCATTGTAATTGTTCAATCTTATTGATGACTTCTTCTAAAACGTTTTTATGGTCACTGACTAAAGTATCAATAGAGCAAGAACATTACTATAGCTATAGTGGTCATAGGGATAGGTAATTTCTTTCCATAGACAACTTCAAAGGGTGCTTTACCAGTAATAGTGGGGTGTTATTATAAGAAAACTGGAGGATAGATAACTATTGGTTGCAATCGTCACTACAAGGATATGGAGGTATAGCAACAGCGATTTGCGACGTAAAATAGCGGCGTCGCTAATAGAGATGGTACTCAGACGAAAAAAGCCCGGGCCAAAACCCAAGCACGTCATTTTACGTGCATACACGAAAGAGAGAGCGAGAGGGAGAGCAAATATCTTGCATTTGAGAGGGAGAGGGAGAGAAATAGAGAAAGAGGGAGAAAGAAGACTTCTCACCGCCGCCACCGCCGTTCGCGAAGAAAAGGAGGAGATGTACGAAGGGCAAAGAGGAGCCGATGTCGTGAAGAGGAGCTGCCAAACCCTTCTTTGAGCCTTTGCAGGCAGTGAGTGCACTGTCCATTCTTGCTTTGTTTTTGTGTTTTCTCTCTCTCTTTTACTTGTTTTTTTGTATAATTCATGTGTATTGAGAGAGGGAGAGGAAATGAGAGAGAAAGAGAGGGAGAGGGAGAGGAAAATGAGAGAGGGAGAGGGAGGGGGAGAGGGAGGGAGAGGGAGAGGAAATGAGAGAAGGAGAGGAAGAGAGAAAGGGAGAGGGAGGGAGGGAAACATTAAACATAATAGGGAAAGAGAGGGAGAGGGAGAGTGATGGAGAGAGAAAGAGAGGGGGAGGGAGAGGAAATGAGAGGGAGAGGGAGGGAGAGGAAATGAGAGAGGGAGAGGAAGAGAGAAAAAACATTAAACATAATAGGGAAAGGGAGAAAGAGAGGGAGAGGGAGAGGGAGGGAGAGGGAAATGAGAGAGGGAGAAGAAGAGAGAAAAGGAAATGAGAGAGGGAGAGAAATGAGAGAGGGAGAGGAAGAGAGAAAAGGAAATGAGAGAGGGAGAGGGAGGGAGAGGGAAATGAGAGAGGGAGAGGAAGAGAGAAAAGGAAAGAGAGGGGGAGAGGGACAGAGAGGAAAGAGAGGGAAACATTCAACATAATAGGGAAAGAGAGAGAGAGAGAGAGGAAGAGAGAAAAAACATTAAACATAATAGGGAAAGAGAGAAAGAGAGGGAGAGGGAGAGGGAGGAACAGGAAATGAGAGAGGGAGAGGAAAGAGAAAAAACATTAAACATAATAGGGAAAGAGAGGGTGAGGGTGAGGGAGGGAGAGGGAGAGGAAGAGAAAAAAGGAAATGAGAGAGGGAGAGGAGAGAGAAAGAGAGAAAAAACATTAAACATAATAGGGAAAGAGAGAAAGAGAGGGTGAGGGTGAGGGAAGAAGAGGAAATGAGAGAGGAAGAGAGAAAAAACATTAAACATAACAGGGAAAGAGAGAAAGAAAGGGAGAGGGAGAGGGAGGGACAGGAAATGAGAGAGGGAGAGGAGAGAGAAAAAACATTAAACATAATAGGGAAAGAGAAAAAGAGAGGGTGAGGGTGAGGGAAGGAGAGGGAGAGGAAGAGAAAAAAGGAAATGAGAGAGGGAGAGGAGAGAGAAAGAGAGAAAAAACATTAAACATAATAGGGAAAGAGAGAAAGAGAGGGTGAGGGTGAGGGAAGAAGAGAAAATGAGAGAGGGAGATGAAGAGAGAAAAGGAAATGAGAGAGGGAGAGGAGATAAGAGAAAAAACATTAAACATAATAGAGAAAGAGAGAAAGAGAGGGAGAGGGAATGAGAGAGGGAGAGAATATAAGAGAAAAAACATTAAACATAATAGGGAAAGAGACAAAGAGAGGGAGAGGGAGAGGGAGGGAGAGAGAGAAGGAGGGAGAGGTTGTTGTTTTCTTGTTTGTTGTAGTACTAGTAGTAGTAGTAGTTTTTTCTTCTTTTCTTGTTTATTGTAGTAGTAGTAATTGTTGCTGTTTTTTTTTTCTTTTTTTCTTGTTTATTACAGTGATAGTGGTAGTGGTAGTGGTGGCCATGGTCGTGGTCATGGTAATAGTAGTAGTAGTAGTTGTTGTTGTTGTTGTTGTTGTTTTTTCTTCTTTTCTTGTTTATTATACTGGTAGTAATCGTGGTCGTGGTAGTGGTAGTTGTGGTCGTGGTCGTAGTCGTCATAGTCGTGGTTGTAGTAGCAGTAGTGGTTTTCTTGTTTGTTGTTGTTGTTGTTGTTGTTGTTGTTGTTGTAGTAATGGTTTTTTTTGTTTTCTTGTTTATTGTTGTCTAGTTTTCTTATTTGTTATTGTTGTAGTAGTAGTGGTAGTAATAGTAGTTTTCTTTTCTTTTCTTGTTTGTTATTGTTGTTGTTGTTGTAGTAGAGAGAGATATATATTTTGTTAAAGAAAATGAGAGAGGGGGAGGAAGAGAAAAAAGAAGAAGAAACAAGAGAGAGGGAATAAACATACAGCATAATAAAGAAAGAGAAAAAGAGAGAGAGATGGAAGGAGAGGAGATAATGAATGGATAAAAAACAAAGAGAGAGTGGTGGCGAGGTTTAATGAATGGATAAAAAACAAAGAGAGAGTGGTGGCGAGGTTCGGTGCAACACCACGAGACGGGAAACACTCCGATATATATATGTTAATTTGTGGGTGGGTGGGTGGAGACTTTACATACATTAATTTTTGCTGAGTTACAAGAGAAGAAATCCCTTCTCAAACAATTTAAAAAAGAAAGAAAGAATGATAACAAAAACAAATTGTTTATCATAACGTAGACAAAATGGAAAACAATAAAGGTCTTGTTGTTCAAGATTGCAAGATGTATCTTAATCAGCGTGTCCCATGTCCTTGCTCTCAATGCAAGCTGGCAATTAGACGAAAACATCGATTGTCTATAGAGCACGTACGATGCTTCGGCGAGTTTCAATCTGAGATCAGTGATCAGGTCATCTTGGATTTTCAGCAAACGGTAAGAAAAGTTAATATCAATCATGCATTGTACTCGCAAGCTAATTGAATACCATATACAAGAATATTGGGTGTGGCTGGCAAATTTTCTATCCAGGGAGGTGATGTCTTGTCCCAAGGAGGAGTTCACCCTTTGCGGCCAATTAGAAGAGTTCGTGGGCGTGTGATGGATGGAGTGCTTGAGCCAATCCACCACTTGGAAGGTATCACCCAATCTATACCGTCAATACCAGAGGAGACAGATAGCCTTCCAGACCTGCCTATAATCTTGGAGCCTGAGATGGAGACAATAATCGATGTATTGATTCCCATGGATGTTGAGACTTCTGATCCGCTTAGAGAGGAAGGATCCATACCATTATATGATGGGTGCCGAGTATCTCGCCTGAAGACATTGCTTGCACTCTTAAGTGTGCAAGCAAAATACGGGTGGAGCGATGTGAGTGTGACCGAGTTGTTCAGGTACCTTGTACGTACGCTTCGTTGATTTCTTTTCAGCACTATCATTAAAAACATTTGTGCTTTTTCAAGGTATTTTATGATTTTTTTCAAGTTATTGAAATATCATATATTACCACCTACAAATACTATACCTGAGTCTCGTGATGATGCATGACATGTTTTACGAAAGCTTAGCATGGACTACAACAGCATCCATGCATGTATCAACGATTGCATACCTTCTTAAGGAGAATACGAGACTATGGAGACATGTACAAAGTGTGGTGCTCACAGGTATTGACAGGACTTGCAAGAGCAAACCATCCCTCAAAAAGTTCTTAGATACTTTCCGCTTATTCCTCGCATAAACCACATGTTTCATACATCCGGCATGGCGAGCTTGACAACGTGGCATTCGGCTTGGTCTTGCAATGGATGGCGTGAACCCATTCAGTTTGCCCTCAACTTCTTACAGTGTGTGGCATATAGTTCTTGTCAACTACAATATTCCTCCATGGCTTTCTACGAAGAAAGGACATCTCATCCTTAGCTTACTCGTCCCTGGTTGCTACAAAGTCAAAAATATGGACGTGTATCTTTGTCCATTAGTTGATGAGCTGAAGATTTTGTGGGAGGAGGGGGTCACTGTGCAAGATATGAGCAAGTACGATGGTTGAGGTCCACCAATATTCGAGCTATTCTCATGCGGACGATGCATGACTTTCTGGTATTCGGAGAGTGCTCAGGTAAGTAGGCTTCCGTTCTTGTTGGTAATATCTATCATAGCTCGTTCAAGTTTGTATTTAGTAGATAGAGGTGTTGGAACAGGTCTGGTTACCTCATGTTATCATGCATGTCCATTGTATGGGCCACAGTTAGACTCCTGAAGGTCATGAACCATGAAGAAGATGGTATATCAAGGATACGTCGCTTTCTTGCCAGAGGGTCATGAACTCAGGGAATGTTTTCTTGGATAACCTCCAACACGTATGAATGCCACAAAGCTGGTACGAGCTGAAAATGGTCCACGGGGAGTCATATCCAAACGAAATGCGACGGTTCTCAGTTTTCTACGAGTTGCCATATTGGACTCACTTACAGATCAACCACTTATTGGATCCCATGCATATTTTCAAGAACGTGGACAGCTTGTTATGGGACCACATCACAGGAAAGAGAGACACTATAGGGGTATGAATGGATTTGAAGGAGGTAGGCAAGATGGAGGCACTTTGGCTACAGTTGAGTGTTGATGGTCGTGTGCAGCTACCTCGCGCTCCTTGGGTTTTGTCCACTAAAGAAGAGTACATTGTGAAGCAAATAGTCAAGTCTATCCTCACTCCCACGGGTATGATACGTTCTCTCAAGTTTGCGTTTTCTAAAGACGACCAATTATCAGGGCTAAAATCCCATGATTGGCATAAGATATGTCAGGTTTGTACTACGAATGGATTGTAATTGGCGTGCGCATTTTGCTATTTGGAGTGTAGTCATTGTTCATAATGCTTTCTCATTTCTGGCAGTTTGTACTACCGATCGCGATCGCAGGATGCCTTACTCCAGAAATACGCGGGGCCATTTACATGTTGTCAACTTTAGTGCAATGGATCTCACAGAAGGAGATTAAGACGTCCTCTATTGAATCCACGAGGCGGGGAGCAGTGGAGACGGTCTGTCTCTTTGAGAAATACTTGCCTACCAACATGCTCACGATACAAATCCACCTTCTTGTGCATCTTGTAGATGAAGTGGAGATTGCTGGACCTGTCCATATGTGATGGATGTTCTTCTTGGAGTGCTTCATGAAAACCTTGAAAGTCTTTGTGCGACAACGAGCTCGGCTAGAAGGTAGCATGGCTGAAGGTTGGTTGGTGTCTAAGACGCTAGTGCATATTTCACAATGGCTACCAACGGTGGATCCACACAACAATATGCTATGGTCGTTGAAGGACGATGATAGATTGACCGGAGATGTGGTGGTTGGAAATGGGATAGAAAAAAGAATGGATGCTGCAATGGAGGAGAAGGTGAATCGCTTTTATATGTTGCACCATGCCTCTATGGAGACGTGGCTCGCCAGGTACCAGCAAGCTAGGTAAGATCGAGAGGAAGCGTGATCTGAATTTTGACGTAGTATGCGCCATCGACCGATTCGATATCTCGAGGGCATGGAGGAGATGCCGCGGTTCATGTCAACGCGATGGTTGCATGGAGCTTTGACCGCAGCGTCTCGCGAAGGGGCGGAGGTCTCAACCGAGGAGTGGGAATTCTCAAGGGGATGTAGTCCAAAGGTGATGACGTGTTTAGGATTTGTTGTATCTATATTTTATATGCGATAACTAATTTGAGTGTTTCAATGTACAGTACAAAATATATAGTGCAGCGTGGTCGTGCGGATGGTATTTTCGCGTGGAGTGTATTGACAAAATGCACTCCACAACTGACTGTGGTATCATGGCAAGGTTCAAGCAAGAGAGCCGACGATAAGCAACGGATCCAAACACGGTTATAGATGAGATGGAGTATTTTGGGAACTTGCAAAGTATTGTTACGGTGGATTACCATAGCTTCTTCATGATACTATTTGATGTGCAGTGGTTCAAAGTAGTACTTGAAGGAGCTGGAGCAACAGTTCGACGAGGTCCATCAGGATTTCTCGAAATAGATTCTGAAAAAAAATGGACGGATTTGCGCGATACCTTTGTGTTGTCGGCCCATTGTGAACAGGTGCATGAACTCATTTGTTTGTTAATTGTATTACGACATGGTACATGTCACAATAGTTTAATCTCTCTTGTACGTGTTTGTGAACAGGTAATCTTCTATCCAAACCCCCAACAACCTTGATGGTGGTATGTTATACCTTCAGCTCCCCGAAGTGTGAGAGTATATGATCAAAGCGATGTTCCAAGCATAGATGAGGACAATATGCAAATAGAGGGGTCAATATTGCAAGGGGTGGAGGCCACCGAAAGCTTGGAGCATATAGAGGAGCCAACATCGAGTAACAATGATGGAAATATAGAAGTCCAAGAATTGAGAACGAGGTGGACTCATCCTTTTGTGGTGACATGTCTATCGACCTTCCAGTGTATGCAGAGTTGTGTTAGGAGATTGACATGGGACCATAGGATACTTCATACATGGAGTATCCACTTACTCAATTCGTTGACTAATCACTTATAAGGGTACATAAGATATTCATTTCAAGCGAGATCATTTTTTTTAGGATTTATATTACCGTGCTTTGTATGATTTAAATTGATTATACTAACATCATTTTTTATCTGTGCAGGTGACCTTTGTGGATACTTAGATCATCAGGATGAGTCGAGGGATGAGCGATGAGGAGTTACAGGATATCTTTATGCGCATGTCTCCAGATCAGATGGCGAGATTTAGAGACATGGCGGACCAGGAGCTGTCTCAGACATCGTCGTGCTGCTCTATTAGATCTACTTCGGTGCGATCAGATGCTTCAGCTTCGAGCAGACGAGGTCGACTCTCCAAACTTGGGTCAAAGGGAGGGAGTGCTTTAGAGTCAGGGGGATGTTGCAGAGATATGGAGGCAGTGAGCCCACAGACGGCACGGGATATATGTGCTACTTCTCACTCTCATGGCGGTTCCAGAGAGTGTGGCTCAGATGGTTGTTGTGGAGGCACGGACGCGGTGTCTCCATCTTGTCGTTCTGCTGGAGTCGCATCACCTCCAGGATTTGTCAAACCTGTGAGGGCATCTACTCTAGTTACTCCGGCTTTTGCTCAACCGTTCGCACAGGTGGCATCCCTATGGATGCTACACCGATAGATACTACCTCGGTCGGTATATCAGATATACAAGGGTCTCCTGGATATGCCCAGGAGCGTGGTCGCAGGTGGGAGAGGACCCATCTTAGGCATACACCAGAGAGGAATGCCTATCTTGTCGATGATAGGTCAGGAGCCATAATCATGAATGATGAGGGGAGGAGGGTGATGGCTTGCATGAGAGAGTTGTGCCAATAAGTTTTTGGGCACAATGTCTTAGATCATTGGAAAAACATACCGGAGGGGAGCAAGGACTACATAGTAGCATCCTTACATGAGGAGTTTCCGATTCCAGCCACAACAAATAGGTTTTCTATGGGATGGATGATAGAGTGCATGCGTGCATATATGTCACATAGACTATCAGACTCACGCAAGGCACTCAAGAGTGGGGCTACAAAGCCCAAGTGGCTAGACGCGGACGACAGGTGCGCCGACTAAGGGAGGAGATTACAGATTCTCCAAGACGTTGGAGTCAGTAGCGCGAGGTGGCGAGGACACGACTAGAGGCCAGAGCGGTCAATCATCTTGGGAGTGGCGGCCACAGGACATATTTGGAGGACTTTGTAAGTTTTTCTTTTGTTTTGCTTGCTTATTTTTTTTGAATATCCTTTGTAGTACTGACAATCATGTTTCTAACAGTTAGTATTTTGTTTTCTTTGCAGCACTCCATTACAAATCGCGATTCGATCGGCCTTGAGACTCGATATGCAGAGAGACACGGTCTCACTGCATTGATCGACCAATTGTATAGACGCGGCGGCCTTGTAAGTCACTCATCTTTCTTGTCCATAGTTACTATGTTTAATTAGAATGCATTATTGTATGGTGGACTGATGTGTAGTTGTTTCTTTTTTTGCAGAGTCCATTCGTTGCTCCTTTGCAGCAGGATGAGCTTTCGGATGGCGAGGATGTATAGCTCGCCCTTGGATCCCTGGAGCTCACACACCCTTCTTTTTTGGTCGCTTGATCTGTGTAGACATTTTCTATGTAGTAGTGATATCTTGCCATGATTGTACCAGTCGCTTTCATTATGCGATCATGTATTTATTTCATGTATCAGTGTTATGATTTAAGTGCACTTTGTCTTTATTTGCATGAGCATTGTACACAGTGCAGAAACTATTTTGTATGGCCCAAATAAAGCACATAGTACTATGCCCTGCCACAATTTTTTTCCCCTGTTACCGTTGCTATTAGCGTCGCAAATTTTGTATGCATTGTTATTGGCGTCATTATTAGCGTCTCAAAACGTCGTTATCAGTGTCGCTATTTGTGTCGATATCAGCGTCGCATTTCAGCGTCATTATTTGCGTTGGTATCAAGACGTTGATACCGACGCAAATAGCGATGCTGATAACGACGATAATATTGACTGTTCTATGGCATCGCCAATAACGATGCTTTTTGCGACGATGAGGGAAAATTTCTTTATTTACATTTTCGTTGCTTTTAACGTCGGTATAAGGCCTATATCTTATAGTGCATTTGATCGGTTAATTGTGTATGATCTTAGAAGTTTAAGGATAGTACTATTTATTTCTTTTGTCTAACCATTGCTTTTGAGGTTAAAATTTGAGGTAAAGTCCATCTTAAAACCCAAATTTTTAGACAATGCTACCATGATTGCAAAATCTATTATTACGAGCAAAAAGTAATACTTTTGAAAATTTGCAATGAGGAAAGATAGTTTTGATGAATAATTTAGCAACTTGTGGTAAAGTTAATGTCTTTTTTACAAGGGACAAAGTAAGCTTGTTTATTGAATCTATCCACTATAGTCCATATCATATCCTTGCATGTGGATATCACATGAAGACCAATAATAAAATCCATAGTGATTTACTCACATGGTCCACTAGGTATAGATAAAGGCATAACTAATCTATAAGATTTACCTTGGTTAATGTGTTAACACACAATGCATTCAAATACAAATGTAGCAATATGGCATGATTTTTTGTAACTCTATGGAAAAAGATAGCTTTGATATGGAAGATCTAGTCCTCCTAGCTCTATAACTTTCAGCTCTTGCTCTTCATGCCCAATGTCTCAAATGATTCCTTAGTGCTTCTTTGGTCAACATTGGGGTTGAAAGGTCACATGCTTGGCCATCAAAATCCAAAGTGCCTAATGTTGCATTGGCCAAGGTCAATTGTGCCTTTAGCTCTACTATGTTATCTATGTTGTCAACAAAGATTCTATGGATGTTTTTTTTGTAGAGCTACTATCTGCTATGACATTATAAACTTATGCACATTTGCCTATGCCTTGAGTTAACTTTCCCTAGCTAGTGAATTAGCTAATTCATCATTTAGCTTCCTCAATACTTCTCCAAATATTTTCTCACTTCATTCTTGATTTTAGAAACTACTTCAATTAGATCTATGTCAAAGTCTATTATTGCAAACTATTGCAAGCCATCTTTAGTTACTCTTAGGCCTATTGGCTCTCTATAATCTCCTTTTATGCAAAGCTGTCTTAGCTTTTCCTACTCTAACTACATTCTTAGGTTTTTTGTTTGAGCTTGCACTTCCTCTTATTCCTTTTCTAGATCTTCTAATTCATGTATTTTACTTCTACTATCCAATCTTTTTCCATCAGTCGTGTTGGGGGGTCCTACAATTGATGGTTGACTTATACTAGTAACCTTTGGCAGGCCTCTTAAGTATATCTAGTTTGTCCTAGAGCTCATGTTTGCCTTGAAGCGCTTCCATTTTATCCTTTTTAAGTTTCTCACATAGGAGTTTTAGGGCATTTAGGTTCCCTATTGTGCTTAGTATCAGGCCACGTTCTTGTGAGCCTAAGGTGGACTTTGCTTAGCATTGCTTGTCAGGTTGCAAAGTGGGTGTGGCTTCTTTAGTGGTTTTGATCTTCTTCACGTTGGTGATTTTGTTCTACAGGCCTTGTGTATGATATATTGATTGTTGAAGCACTTTTGGTTAAGGCTTTTCTCGCTCTCAACAGCCTTTTCTTTTCCCTTCCTCGAGCTACCTTTCCCCTTCTCTACCATAATTACTTGAATTTGTTGAACAAGTGTGTGACTGATTTCCTGTCTTTGCTAAGCCCGAGGTAGATGGACTTTCCTTGCACTCCTCTCTACTCCTCTATTTTCTCTATTGGCTACTCTATTCTCTACCAAAAGTTTGACTTTTTCTTTTTTTCTCTTATTGCTCTCTTTACAATCTTCTTTCAACTTGTTCCTTTTAAACAAGATGAAGCTCTTCTTTGAGAAACATTTTGTCCAACAAGGGGTGTTGCTCTATTTCAGAAGGCTATGGCAGATCTTGAGTGATGAGAATGGCATGAAGCAATAGCCACTAGTGGAACTGTCAAGGTGATGATTGCACCAGATCCTTAGGCACAAATGCTATGATTCACACTTTTGTTGGAATTCAACCACATTGGAATTGTTATTTGCCTTTGTGCTAGAGCCCAACTTGAGATAAGGTGCATGGTCTTAGTGCTTTTCTCAGAAAGCATTGTGAGAATATTTTTCTAAATTGCTTCACTCTTACAAAAGATGTGTTCACTATCTCCCAAGTAGTCTTCCAATGGGAGATAAGCTCTATTTTGCTCATCCACAATTCCTAGGTTGATCATTTTGTATACCCAAGTGAGTGTTCAAATGTATTGTCAAGTTGAGTAAAACAATCCACTACTAGAATATTGATCTTATTGGCCAAATTTAGGCTCATTAGATAGATTGATTGATGAGTGGAAGATGGCTTTAATCCAATTGGCAATCATGGCTTTGTGACATTGGTCAAGGGTACTATGGTAGCGGTCACTAATTCAGTCTTGCCCATAGTCTTTTTTTTGTCTTTGGGCTATGTGCACTTCCTAATCATGGGCTTTACTTCCTCATGCATGAGGTTCGAGGATGACTTCCCTCTAAGAGTTTTTGATTCAAGCATAGTCTTTTTGGGTATAGGAGGTGGGCTTGTTGCTATGCTTTGGGTAGCCTTAGGTCTGTATACCTAGATAGGCCATTTAGGTACAATTTTGGTGGCATGTATCTTAGGCTTACTATGTTTGATTGGTTGCACTTAGCATGACTTTGTTGGTTGATGTTGGTGAGTGTGGGGCACTCATTTCGGGATCTAGATGAAGTGATTACTCCGGTAGTAGCCTTGCAGATTTAGTAGTGAGTTGGGTATCCATGTGAGACTTATTTGGGATTTAAATCTAGTTTGTTAGCTATACTTCCATGGCTTGGAATAAGTTCTTGCGATTATTTTACGTGGTTTTCCATAATGTCATATAGTTTTTGAACTACTATTCAGTAAAAGTTGTTTATCTTGGGCCAAAGAAAGTTCTTTCGTATTGCTCATTCTGTAGGTATCACTAGCTAGTTGGGTGTGGTAGGACATAATAATCTATCAATCAATTCTAATTTACTAAAGGAAAATATAATTCTAGCCCTAGGGAGATTTAGGTGAATACGTTGCTCCACAAAACTAGCTTGACATTGTGTTTTATACTTGAATGGATATCCTAGCAAGATTTCTCATCCCACATCATCTCAATTTGGGAGAACGTAGAAAAGCATTGGGATACTTTTAGTCTTGATGGTCACCATTAACTTTCTCTTGCCTAACACTGAGTATGATGAGCCTTAGTATGAATTTAATTTTGCATCAAATGGTACCAAAACAAGGATTTTCCAATTTGTTGCTAGAACTTGTAAGGGAAGATGTTAAAGTTTGATCCTTCATCAATAAGAGCATTGACTAGGATCTCTCTTTAGGCAATCAACTTCAGGCATATATATGCCAGTGGTATAATTATTTCCTCCTCCTTATCCAAATTAGGAGATTGCTCGAACATGGAGAGTTTGTGGCATGGTTGTGTTGTGTTTGGGCTTTATCATTTTGTTTTGAGTTTTTACATTATTCATGGTTATTGCAGGTTTCTCATGTTCAAAATGTCCAAGGGGTAGTATATTGATGTGGTTGAAAGGTGAGATGGATCAAAGCTTGCTTGGAAGTGAGCTATGGCGGAGAGCAAGAGCAAGAAGAGAGAGACACAAATGGGAACTCCAACAATCACAATGTGTGACCAGGCCTTCCTTTATTCAAACTGTCACTAAAAGAATAAAGAATAAGGTGACGGTGATGGGCGCCCGCCACCTATAGTGTGCAGTGGCGGGTACTATTAGTGTAGTAATACACGGGTGGCTAGGTGGAGGTGCCTTTACCCCCAACGACGTCCCACTTAAAGGCAAATCTGCCCAAGTGAGGAGTGAAAAGAAAAAGAAAAGACAGTACAATGTACACATGTACAACAGGATGAGGAAAAATGTCATCTCATCCAATGCCCATCAATCTCCTAAGGAAGGCAAAGCATTTAGTAGTGAGGCATTTCTTGAGTAGATCTACAGGATTTTCGTCAGTGGAGATCTTGACAAGGTCAATAGACTTGTCCTCCACGACCCCATGTATAAAGTGATACCTCACCTCAATGTGTTTCGCCTTCGCATGGAAGACCAGATTCTTGGCTAGCAAAATAGCACTCATAGAATCCGAATGCAGCGTAGGTATAGTATCAATCCCAAGGTCATGAACCAAATGGCCCAACCATATGGCCTCCTTGCAAGCCTCAGTGGCTGCAACATACTCGGCCTCAGTGGTAGAGAGAGCTGCACACTTCTAAAACTTGGACATCCAAGAGATAGCACCTCCAACATATGTGAATACATAGCCAGAAGTGGACTTCCTACTATCTGCATGTCCTACATAATCGGAATCTATGTACCCCACAACTCCAGTATCCTGGTTGCCATAGCAAATACACATATCTGATGTGTCTTTTAGATATCTCATGATACCCTTTACAGCATCCCAATGTTTCTTGCCAGGTGTAGCCATATAGCGTGCCACAACACCAACTACAAAGGCAATATCTGGACGAGTGGCTATCATGGCATACATCAAACTACCCACGGCTGATGCATAAGGAATCTTGGCCATCTCGGCCCTCTGCTCATTTGTCTGCAGAAAATCGGCCTCCTGTAAAACCTTCACATAAGAAGGTAATGGACAGCTAATAGGCTTTACATCCTGCATGCGGAAACACTCAAGGACTTTATGAATGTACTCCCTCTAGGAGAGGTAGAGTAGTCCCTGATGCCTGTCACGCTTAATGCGCATACCAAGAATGTGAGAGGTCTGTCCCAAATCCTTCATCTCAAAGCTCTTCTTCAGTTGAGGTTTAAAAGCCAGCTCATCATGAGCTTTCCCTGCTATCAGAATATCATCCACATAAAGTACCAAAATAAGCAATGAGCCATCATGGGCTTTCTTTGTGTAAAGACACGGATCCATAGCACTCATGCTGTAGTTTTGTGACTGCATAAAGGCATCAAACTTATGATACCACTCCCTAGGTGCCTGCTTCAAGCCATAAAGACTTTTCTTCAATTTGCACACTAGGTGCTCCTTGCCAGCTTTTGCAAAGCCCTTAGACTACTCCATGTAAATCTCATCATGAAAATCCCCATGCAAGAATGCAGTCTTGACATCCATCTTATACATGTCCAAGTCAAGCTGCGCGACTAAGGCCAAAACCAAGCGTAGGGTGGTCATCTTGACCATAGGAGAAAAGACTTCATCAAAGTCAACTCCATGCTCTTGTTTAAAACCCTTAGCAACAAGTCTAGCCTTATAAGCCGGCTTGGGGTGTCCAGGGGTACTTTTCAGCTTGTACACCCATTTGCATGGCAAAGTCTCCTTGCCCTGAGACAATGCAGCCAAATCCCAAGTCATATTCTTGTGTAAGGAGTCAATCTCAGACTGCATAGCCCTCTCCTAGGAGTAACTGTCACCCCTATGCATAGCCTCATCATAGGTGAGAGGCTCTCCTGCATCTGTAACCAAGACATAATGCATTGAGGGCTCAAATCTATCAGGTAGACATCTATCTCTAGTAGTCCATCTCATGGCATGCTTTGTTGCCTATCCAACACCCTAGCCATGTGTACCAACTATTGCTGCATGCTAACTATCTGGCTGTGCAGGCTATACTAGAGCACGGGGCTCCTCCTGGAATATAACCCTGCGTATCTCTACCACCTTCTCAGGCTGCCGATGCATCTTGTCTTCATGGAAGACTATATCATGGCTGTGGATGACTTTCTATGCCTGCAAATCCTAGAGGTGATAACCCATCTCGCCTGCATCTCCATAGCCAAGGAAAATGCATTTGACACTCTTAGGATCCAACTTAGTATGCTTGTTGGCACATGGCAGAATGCCTCATATCCAAAGATACGTAGATGCGTATAAGATGGAGGTTTCACAGTCCATACCTCCTTTGCAACCTGGAAATCCAAACCACTGGAAGGTGATCTATTTATGACATGCACAACTGTAGTGACTGCCTCAGCCCAAAAGCTCTGTGGTAGGCATGCATGGCTAAGCATACTGCATACACACTCCTGGATGGTTCTATTCATCTGCTCAGCCAAACCATTTTGGGGTGGGGTATAGGGGGCGGTCAATTGACACTTAATACCCCTCTCGTCACATAGCTGCTCAAAGGCACATGACACATATTCTCCCCCATTGTCAACCCTAAGGCATTTCAGCCTATGCCCAGTCTAGTTCTCAACCAATGCAAGCCATCTCTGAAACACAACCAAGACTTCTGACTTAAGATTAATGGGGTAAACCCAGAATTTACGCAAAAAATCATCAATGAACGTCACAAACCCATAGACTGATAGGGCATGGGCCCACAGACATCCAAATGTACCAATGCCAAGGGCTCACTCATGCATATCCTACCAAACTTCTTTTGCGTATTCCTAGTCTGTTTGCCATAAAGACAATGCTCACATGAATCAAAACATGCATAGTCAAGGGGCGGTAAGTACTGCAAACCAGAAAGCATTTTTATTCCCTTCAAGGACATATGGTCCAAATGGGCATGTCAAAGAGATACATGTGGGATGGAACAGACTGACAAAACATGGTCAATAGAGGACTCATCAACTACGAGAGGATAGAGGTTGCCAGCTTTGGCACCTCTAGCAAGCACAAGTCTACCACGGGTGATCTTCGAGGCAGAATCTCCAAATAAAACATGAAATCCAGTATCATCAAGCTGCCCTGCAGACATAAGACTACGTGTAAGGCACAGGTACATGATGTATATCCTGTAACAGAAAAGTACTGCCAGTAGAGAACTGCAGCCATACATCCCCAATGCCAACAATAGCAAGTGACATGTCATCACCCAAGTTAACTGAACCAGAGACAGTGCGGTAGGAATGGAACCACTCGCGGCATGGTGTAACATGAAATGAAGCACCAGAATCCAAAAGCTAGCACTGCGCATACATAGAGTGAACCTTGGTCAATGTCGTAGCATCACAAGAACTAGCTGCAAGAATGTACTCCCCATTGGAGTCATCAGTCTGCATGACATTTATCTCATCGATTTTCACACTGGATTTCGCAGGTACCATGCTGCGATTAGAGGAATTTTCCTGTGCTTTGTCTTTCCCCTCCTCTTTGCGCTTCTCATTGCGCAACTCATGACACTTGGGGCGTATGTGGCCCTTCTTGCCGCAATGATGACATGTCATATTAGCATTTCTCCCACAAGACTTGTTGCGTGACTTACCATGCAACTTGGACCTACACTTCTGCAAGTCTCTGCCACATCCATACCCACAGTCATTTTTTCCATTACCATCTCTGCCTCTAACAGTCAAAGCATGCGATACACGAGAGGCATCCAAGTTATTATGGTTGATCTCTTCCTGCAGAAGAGCACTCTCTACATCAGGCAAGTTCAAAAGAGTAGCAGGAGCACATAAGGCAGTGTGGAATACATCCCATGACTCACTCAGAGTCCCAAGCAAAAAAAATGGAGTAACCTCATCATTAAAGGTAATATCTTGCGAAGTCAAGTTCTTGAGAATAGCATGGAACTGGCTCAAATGAGCAGACATCATCATATTCTCTTTCATACCACAGGTCCATAAGTTGCTTCAACCAATATATTTGACTTGCTAGACTTTTCTTATCATACAGGTTTTTGATCTTATCCCCAAAGCTGCCAAGCACTCTGTGCTTCCTCAACCACATTGTAGCACTTCTTCAGTGACAGACAAGATGAGGGTGGACTTGCATAACTCATCAAGCTCATCCCATTCATAATCAGTCACAGTTTCAGGCTGCTTGCCATGCATCCTTAGTGGCTTTATATGTGATTTCTACACCAATACCTACCAAACTTGGCTCTTCCAATAGGCATAATTCGTACCATCAAGCTTAATGATGTCGAAGATAGCACTGTCAGTGGAAGAAGAGCCCATAATGCAGTCCAAAACAGTGTAGACAGTTCAAAACTGCTTACTGTTTTCTGCTGTAAATAGTCAAAATACCACAAAAAAAGGCAAAAATGATCGCGAACTGATAGCTAATGATGCTGCCCACCAAGTACTATCAAAAGTACATAAAATCAGGATGATTTAACATGAAAATTCCACATTAGTCCATGCATAACTGCTTGTTGTAATAAATTACAGCCAGGTATAATGAGAGCAAACTGTAGGCAAAATCAATGCACCAAGTCAACCACTGACTGTCAAAGCATAACCAGCATCAAGCAAGCATAAATCAGCATATGACAGTCATACGGACATCGAGCAAACACCCAAGCATGTCAAATGAATCCGTCAGTAAGCCGGCACACCCTCTATGTAATAGGGCAAAGTGTACGCAACACTAGCAAGACCTCACATAAAGAGGTGAATGCTTAGGGAGTGCAAAGCCCAAATCAGCCCAAGTACATGTATGCGGACCATGGCATATCAACCATGCAACATCCAAGTGAAGAAGATCCCAGTCTCAGAAGACTCAAAGCTCAATAGCATAAACTACCTACTCAATGTTTGTCAAGCATCCAAAGATGCTCCCACTGGCACAAAAGCTGTATGGATCAAGCCAAGAAGCTCAAGAAAGGCATATGATAGCACCAGTGATGAAAGATCCAAGACCAGACATCAATAAGACATCATGAGCATATAGGCTATGTAGCCTCCAATTATAGCATCCATAGACATCAATTGTATCCCAAATACAACTTTGGCAAGCCAAGAAATATCCCAAGTAAGTTCCAAGAATCCAAATGCAAGCCAAGACAAGGCTCTAGTAGCAATCAGCTCCAAACAATGTAACTAGCATGTCGTGGTGGCATAGGCCAAGCATGTCAAGACCGGTCAGACATGGTAACATACATGCCATATGTACATCCAAGATGGAGGATCAAATGCATTCCAAAGCCGAGCTCAAGCTCAAATGAAGATCTAGAACCAAAGACAAGCTCAATGTCATACCCCGAAGGTCAATACTTCATTGCATATCCTAAAGACATAGCCTGAAACCAATAGCCATAACCAAACATGAAGTAATAGGCTTCAGCTCACTGTTGTACATCAGTGATTTACTACTCAAAATTGAGTATTTTTAGCAAGCAAATCAATCCAAAATGATGGCATAACATGTGGCTTGCATCCCCTAAGCCTCAAGTGCCCAAATGCAAGAGGGAGCAAGATACAAGCTCCAAGGGTTTGAGCTATAGCTGCCTTGATTGACTGCAACCCGAGAAATGAATAAAAGCACTAAAAGAACACTTCAATACCTCTGTAGCAATGCCCTAAGGGTGCCTTAATAGGCCGGAAGGTGCTCCGGAAGCCGGGGAGTGACAGGAGGTCGGCTATGGCTGCCGGGAAGGAGACCCAATGCTGTAGGTATTTGAATGGAAGCTAAGAATGCCGCAAACCAAGCTCAGGAAGTTGGGAAGCCAAGCTCTGATACCAGTTGAAAGGTGAGATGGATCGAAGCTTACCTAGAAGTGAGCTATGGTAGAGAGCAAGAGCAAGAAGAGAGAGACACACAAATGGGAACTCCAACAGTCACAATGTGTGACCGGGCCTTCCTTTATTCAAACAGTCACTAAAAGAATAAAGAATAAAGTGATGGTGATGGGTGCCCACCACCTACAGTGTGTAGTGGCAGGTACTGCTAGTGTAGTAATACACGGGCGGCTAGGCGGAGGCGCCTTTACCTCCAACAATGGTTTCCATTAAAGTGGTTGTGATCCCCTCCCCATCAAGAGTTTTGAGCTTTACATTTCCTATCTAGCTGATGGCATGAATGCAATAGGTTCCCAATTCCTTGAATTTTGACTTTTTTTAATGTCCCTTGAGAGAATAAAGGAGAATGAAGTCTCCTTGCTTGAACGATCATTCCTGCATGTGTTTATCAAACTAAGCTTTCCTATGGGCTCTTTCCATAAGCACATGATTGGCTAAGAGTCGAGTTTCAGTCAGCTATTCTAGCTTAGAGAGGCACTCAGTACACACCTAATTTTCTTCCTAGCATTCTTGTATTGCAATACACATACTAGGGATTAAGCACTTTACAGGTATGATAGAATCTATGCCATAGGTTAACCTAAAAGGGATTCTCCCTATGGTTGTTATAAGTAGTGTGGTAAGCCCATAGCACTACCATTAATTTGCTATCCCAATTTTGCTATGATCTTAACATGGTTTTGGTTAGCATGTCGATCAAGGGTTTATTGGTTTGTTTAGCCTAGTCATTTGCTTGTGGATAGTAAGGTGCTAACTTCCAATGAATGATAAAAATATAGAGATCAAATGATGCACTACCTCATTTTGAAAATATGTTCTAGATCACTCACAACTTCTATTGGATTTGATATCACCTATTCTCACAAGAATTTACTGTCATTCTCGCATCGTTCTTTTTGGTTGTGTGTGCCTTGACCCATTTCGACATATAGTTAGTGGCAACTATGATGTATTTTGCTTGGGAATACAATGGAGTAGGGCTGATGGGTTCCATGAAGTCAACTCCCTATTTTTCAAAGGGTTGACAAGAAAGGACTGGAATAAGCTCCATTCTATCCTTCTTGATAGCCACTTTCCTGCACTAACATTTGTCATAGTGTTTTATAAACTTTATTGTAGCTTTGATTAGAGTCAACCCACCATAGGTGAGATTGTAAAACCTTAGGTGCCATGGTTGTGGCATCGATGTGGCCTCTAGCTATTTTAGGGTTCATGCATGTTGGCATGAGTTCTATGCATCTATTGGTGCTTGTAGGGACACTTTTGATGCTGGGATGCTATGGTGATGTCTTGGAATGTTTTTGAGCTATTTTGGGCCTAAGTTGAGCTCAATATTTAACTATCATTTTGTTGTTATAATATAGTTTACAACGAGCATTCATTTGGATAGATTATCCATAAAGCAGTTTGATACCGCTCGAGTACTTCTAGTGGATATATTGATTCTTTGGGTGTCATGTACATGCATAAAGATGCTTATGGGATTTTTAAAGCTACAGATCAGAACTACATTTGTTATCTTGGAGCTTGGTTACAATGCCGCTAATTGTGGTAAGTATTAAGCTGATGATATTTGCAGCTATAGCTAGTAAACTGTAACAAGGTTGTGGAGACTATTTGAAGGCATTGTTGTTGGCTAACTAAAAAGATATTACATTATCTTAAACCAGTAACATTATGGATAATTAAATAGGAACTGATAATATTACTCAATTGTGGGGGAGAAGCTTAACAATACGAACTTTGCTCTGTGGAAGTTCAAAATGCAAAACTTCATAATTGGAAGAGGTTATTGGAATTTATGTACTAGAGATGAAGCTAAACCGAGATTGCTTGATAGAAATCCTACTCCTGAGTAGTAGAGAGCTCATAAGTAGTGGATGGAAAGGGCCAGTAAAGTTCTGCATTGGTTCTCCTTATGCTTATTAGATGCTATGGCCATGCAAATCACTCCAAAGGATGCATGGGAGATTTTTATGGAAAACTATGGTAATGTCACTCCTGCACGGAAAATCCAGCTAAAGCAGTAGTTCAATAACATGTCAAGAAATGGTAGAAGCATATAGGCTTATACCACGGAAACTAAAACCAATGCAAATCATATTGCTTCTATTAGATCAAAGTTTGAGAATGATGAGATGATTGCAGTTACTTTGAATGGCTTGGTAACGAATACAAAGCCTTTAACACGTCAATTTCTATATGACCAAACCCCCTTGATTGGGATGAGTTACTTGCATTGCTATTGGATGAAGAAGTCAAAATTGGTTTGAATACAAGTTTTGGTACCTCTCAGAGTAGAGATGATGTCTTTTACTCTAGTTAGAGAACTAGAGGTGGCAGAGCTTGTGGAGTCTCTCGAGGTCATGGTGACACTTGAAATGCTTATGGATAGCAATAACAAAATGCTAGACAGAACCAAAATGCACAAGGTCAAAGAGGATAAGGATATTTTAGGGGCAAGGAGAGATCACCTAGAGGCGGAGGTGGTTCTTGGCAATCTCATGATCAGTCAAATAGAGACAAAGACTATCATTATTGTGGCAAATATGGACATATAGTAAAATACTATCATAAAAAGTAGGTTGACATGAAAGTAAAATGCAAACAATAGGGTAACTATGTATCCTCTAGTAATGATACTGATGATCACTTAGATAGGCTATTTGAGATGACACATGTATCAAAGAGTATGCATAAGCAAGGCAAGGCTGATGAAAAGTGGTACATTGAGTCAGGTGCCTCCTCAAATCATATGACCTTGCATGGAGAATGGCTTGATGAGATGATTGTAGGCTCTTATGGCTATGTATGTACTGGTGCTGATATGCGGCATGACATCAAGCATACATGTGTTGTACTACTAGTCATGCATGATGCAAAGAAAAAGAGACTATATGATGTATTACATATACCATATATCACTAAAAAGTTATTGTCTATTGGGGTAGAGTAAAATTTGCAAGTCAAATTTAATAGAGATACTTGTTTTATTGAAGTACTATTCTAGTCCTTAGCACTAGACAAAGAACCAAAAAGCTTTGGCATATTGCATCCCAATGCACCAGAAACAACTAGTAGGCATGAGTTATTGAACGTGACCTATGCCAAACTAATTATAGAGCTACATGAGCAGTATGTTGTCCGGAGTAAGGCAAATAGTTGAAATATAGAAATGAAGTTTCCAACAATATCATACCATTGGTGTATCTTGATCAGAATGGAACTATATCTCTCAAAAATCTCAATAATTACAATAATAGCCCAATACATAAAGCAATATGATTGTCAATGCTTGAGGTAAAATGTCGCATTGTAGCAATGATTAAAACATGTTGTATAGTGATTAAAATGTATGGCATGTTCCACATTGCATCCAAGCTTATAGAAGCTTGATCAAGAGGAACCATAGCATTGTCATTGAGCAACAATCAATATCTTAGGAGCTTAGAAGCTAATAAGGTATGGTCAAATGGAGTTGAGGGATATGAGCTAGGGCATAAGTCAACCAATGTTGGTTTGATGGACTGCTATGTCAGATGGTGGCACAAGTACATTGCAAACATAATCATGACATTTTGGAGCAATATAGGGATTACAATAGTGTTGTTGATGATTGTATATTGACTACATTTAGCCAAAAGTATGACGATCAAATTAGAAAATAGACAACAATAATAAGAAGAACCTAGCTTTTTTTTGGGGGCATCCAAATGGTGAGCGAATGAGCGAATGACAAGCTAAGATTGTACTTGTAGACATTTTCCACACTTACAGTTTAGTTGAGAAACTACAAATTATACTAAAACTATGAACATATTTGTGCAAGTAAATGGTAGGAATGTGCAAAAAGAGATCGACAAAAAGATACCAAGAAATGACATCTACAAAAAGAGACCAAAAGCCTTTAAAAAAAAGGCATTCACAGTGAGTCCATCCAAATGAGCCTTCAATAAATCCACGGGCCATGATTTTTCTTCAAGAAAAAAAAGAGAGTAACTACATGATGAATGATAGTAAGAGGTGAATGATATTTAGATATAAAAAGGATGTGGTTGACATTTTTCAAGTTTCTTTGAACAAGATAAGAGAGCAACCAAGATGTTCATGGTCTAGTAGGTTGCAACTTCAGAGATACATCAAAGGCATGGAGATAGCTACTCAAGAGCGCGAGGTAATTCTTGTGTGGTGAAAACAGCCAGATGTATGAACTTATGCACTCTTACATCAAGTTCCAATACCTTTGTGAATATATAGTATAGGTGTTTGCATGACATGTACTTTCTTCCTCACTCCACTCGAATTTTGAAGTCCATGCAAGTACATGATGGGAAGCTTGATATAGCAACTTTGTATGTCTCTCCCCTTCTTTGGCTACCTTTAGAAGATACTATGTACTCCACGTGCTCATGTTTGGTAATCACTTTTTTGCTATGCCCAACACATTCCCTTTGAGTAGTAGAGTTCATTCTTGCAGTCATTTTTTTTGTCACAGTCTTTATCAAAACAACATCTTTATTCCAATGATGTGAGGTTCTCACATCTAAACATGTACTGGTTGGTTCCAAACTCTCCATAGTAGCAAGCCGTGCTCTTTTTCTAGCTCCCTATTTAAACTTAAATTCCCCTTGCTCAAGCTCTTGTATTTCTTATGCTGTCAAATTAGTGCCCCTTGCAACTAATCGCTCTTGAGGAGGCCTCTGAGGATGCTCTTCAACAATATTGGAGGGAGTCCATGTATGATCTACATTATCACCACAAAACCATACCATCTGCCTCCTAGAACCATGCACATTGAATTTTTCCCAGAAGCTGAGAGTTGAGACACTAATCAAACCAACCTTTCCCTTTTTATCAATTAGCTCATTACACCCTTTTCCTTTGTCCTCAAGGTAGCCTTTACATCTCACCTCACTACCAACATTGGTTCTATGAATCACCGACATTGTTTGAGAATATCCTCCTCAATGATAAGGGAGGGACCCAACCTATGGATGCTTCTTTTGCTAGCTTTGAATGGCCGAGTTACAAACTCATACGTCGGTCGATGGGAGTCATCATCTCCTATAGCACATTACATATTTTCTATGCACTTTTGTCACATAGTTCTCACATCCCCATTAATTGAAAACCTCCTTTTTGGCACATGCAGCTTCTCCACAACATCATTGGTAAGATCGATCATGGTAGGTAGAGAAGGAGGTTTGTTAATGGATGCACTTCTTTTTTTGAGGCATTCAATACTAGGGCCATTGCCAATATGTTTACCCTCCAAGAAGGCAACATGTCTTGCACTTTGAAGAAAGGCCATTGTCAAATTAGAGGTGTATGCATTGTAAAGAATAACATATTTAACACCATCATGGGAGGCTAGCTAACTTCCATGTACTGACTCTAAAAGATTTGTACGTGGAACAAGGTATTTGTCATCACCATCAAGTGCCTACATGAGGACCGTTAATATGTTAAAGGGATATAAAAAACCAAGAGAGATACTAATGAAGTTGGTTGTGAGGTGTTTGCCAGGCTCATTCCAAGAAGGCGCATCTTTTTGTAGTCCATCATTAGGTTTTCCAAATGATGCCGCTGACGCTTCCTAGGAACATCATGGGGTTTGTCACTTAGATCCCACTAAGTCTACATCTCAACGAAAGAGTTCCGACCGAACCCATTAGGATCGACCTAAATTTTCGGGTTCCTAAAATCAGATGGGCCTTCTAACAGCCAGCTAGCATCAGTTATTTTGAGTTCCCACTTCTACAGGATTACTCGATCTAAAGCGGACTTGCCATTGCACTTGGTTCAAAGAGAATGGGAGACAGAGGGGACTGCAATACGTCAACTCTCTTTCCCATAAGGCAAAATCCCATTTCGGCCCCCTAAAACAATGCAAGTCAGTTCTGCCTAACGACTAGTTGGTCAATTTATCGTCTTCCTATTTCTATCACTGATTTAGAAAAGCTCCCAGCTAACTGGGACCACCGTACTATTGGATGTGATTTTGAGGCCTGAATGGTTGATTTTTGATGGATTTTGAGTGATGACTAGTTATTTTGGAAGTGTTTCAAAGTGTTTTGGATGATATTGATTATGTTTTGGAAGCTCATGATGATTTTTAGTAGAAATATGAGGCTCTATGACGTTCTGATAGGTTCTATGAGATTTTGATTGGTTTTGTTTAACTTCTATTTTGTTCTGTTTTTCTTCTGTATGAAGCATGGATTAATGATTGATGGAAGTTGAGGTCTTTTGCAAGCTCATTGAATGGTTTTTTTTGATAGTTTGGAATGCTTTTGGTATGAGTTATGAGGTTATGATGCTTTCTGTTGACCTTCTGTGAAATCTTCTGTAGAGCCTCTGTTTCTGTTTCTGTTACTGCCTCTGTTCCTGTTCTGTTCTGTTATGTAGATCTTCTGTAAGTGTTATGTGAAATGTAAGTGTGATTTTGGAAAAGTTTTATAGCCTTGGAAAGAGGTGAATGCAAGTTAAAAAGAGCTCAAGAAAGTGGAAGAAGAAGCTACTGAAGACTCAAGAGAAGACTGGAGTGAAGTGACAGTAGTGAGCTGTGAAGAGTCATTGTAGTGGCTCTGGTGACCTTTTATATCAGACACACCTTTTGGAAGGGGCATCCATGAACGAAGAAGGATTATTATGAGTGATTATTGAGCATTGTAGTGAGGAGATGATGTATTATTGATTGAGAGAGAAAGAGAGTGTCAGAGATAGCCAATTTTATGCAAAACAATGTATCTTTCTATGAAAGACTGTGAGAAAAAACTAAGAAGACAATGAAGATAAATCATATGTGATATTTTTCCATACAAAATGGTGTTTCTCTTGTGTTATCTTTGTTGGTTAATGAATTCTATGAAGAATATGAAGAGAATGATGAATTTTGTTGAAGATAAAACCGTGGGAGAATTGTTTATATGATGATGTGTGAAGATTTCTTGCTAGTGGTGTTCTTTTCCTTGTTATGGTTCTTTAAAGAATGAAACAAAAGCTTGTTGATGTTACAAGATAGATTTTATTACAGTAGAAACCCCTTTTCCTTGGTGTCTCTCTTGGGGCTCTATGTTATCAGCCAAAAAATCTAGTCATTTCAGCATTCAACATACCTCCACACTTAATAAGGGAGTGTACCTAAGAAAAAGGGAATACAAGTTCATTAAAGAGTTCAACTAGATCTTCTTTAGTATCTGCAATAATCCACCCCACTACGACCCCAACTTATCACCTGTATCTATGGTAAATAACACAATGAAAGGAAAACCCTTTATCCATTAACACTTCTTAAAATCAACACAAAAAAAAACTGGTAAAGGATATAAGAAGTTTTTTCTGTCCATCCATCCATCAATCATCTTCACGATTAGGTCCAGCTTCATCTTCAACTCCACATAAGAGAAAAATAATACATACACATACATTGACACCATACACAAAACTAGGTAGTCTGAATGGCATATGCTCCCAAAAACAGAGAGCAAATGAAAATATTTTCATTAAGAAAAAGGATGATACAATCATGAAAAGATCCATTGCTAAGTAGGATGAAGGTATCTCTTCTTAAATTGCTTACTAAGCTTGAGGCACTCCAGAGCTTTACTCTCATCAACAAAATGTTGAGGCACATTTTGGAGGAACTGTAAACAACACATCATTTCTAGTAAGATGATAAACCTAGTAGGGAAGGCCTGTGCAAAGTAGTACTGAACATCCATTTGAGCAATAGTCACATCCACATTTGGATTGATGGTCAATGGGGGGATACAACCACCATTAATGCTCATGATAGTCCACAATCAGCAATCTTCAATCTTCTTGCACTATGGAGCAATCCGGTCTTCATTGGGCAAGCATCCATCCTCCATTCTTTTTCTTCCTCTTCACCACATGAATCTGCCTTTAGGGGAGAGAGAGGGAGGAGAGAGAAAGACTATATTTCTATCTCAGCATTCAGGCCACCATTTGACGGGCGAGAGGTGGCGATATGACCAGTAGGGAGAAGGAAGACAAGGCCAATGATCAGTTGGGTGGGTTGCTTTGCAGCCCCCCATCTCCCTCATCCTCCCACATGGCACATTTTTCGGGCGCATATTCTCTTCTTTTTCTTCACGTTTTTTGCCTCCTTCTTCGGATACTCCTAGATATGATAGTGACATACTCTGTCGAAGACAATGGATACTGCATGATTTTGTGACAGGACTGGCCTCTTATTCCAAGGTCTTGGGATACATCTGCAGCATGTTCTAACTCTTACCTTTATTTTGCCAGAGTGCATGTTACTTCTGATGATACGATTGTCCGTCTTGCAACTCATTTTTGTTGGTATCTTTCTTTCATGCATCAGTAGTCAAACCTGAATACTCGAAAGGTTGGAAATCAGTCCCGAGATATGGCAAATAAAAACCCGCAACCCGCAAAGAACGGTAATCTCATTTTTACAAAGGAAAATGGTGTTTTTATGCAATTTGCTTCATGAATTCTTGTTCCCATGAGATGATAATGGGATCCAGGGAGACCTATCCCGTTCCACACCCCCACGAACAAGCTCGAGCTTCAAGGAATCGTAGGGTACCTAACCACTAAACAACCACTACTCCATCTTGCTCTCATCATCAACCTACACACAACACAAGCAAAGTAGAAAAAGTCATATGATGCATGCATAGTTCCTACACAGTATAAGGAAGAAAGTTAATATGTTCGTGGATTCTCAAGGGGGAGGTGTAGTGTAAAGGGTCTTTAGATGCCAACCACCTAGTCTTTAGCCCTTTCCAATAAAGGTGTAGCAGATTGAGTCTTGTTGTGTACTTCCGAGTAAAGAATATAAGGAAGCAGAACTTGCATGAAAGGTAGGGTGTTTTGGGTAGCTCTCTATGAGCACTCAACAATATGTATGTGCATATTTATTCATCATAAGCCAAGTTTAAGAAACCATGGTCGACGAAAACGAAAGAGAAAATATAGTGCAAAAAATTCGTGATGATGATTCATCACCATACATGAAAAAACACTGAAGAAAGTAGAAAGGAATTATATGATTGGAATATTGAGAGTGTATATAAATGGGGCAAAAAAAAAAGTAATATATAATATGATAACCTATTGCAAGCAAGAGCGTGATGATACATATGACATAGACAATATAAAAGAAATTTTGGAAAAAAGTGTAACATAATGGAAGGAAGGTTAATGTAATCAGATGGAGAGGGCAATTGAATAAGAGGAGAAGATTATAATGGAGGATAAGATAAGTCATAGAATGAGGGTAAATGAAGTGATAAAGAAGGTAGAAAAGATGGAGAATGCATCAAAAAGGTTTGAAGGGAATCTGCCAAAAAAATAGAAGGAATAGGAATAGTAGGAAGAGGTTTGGAAGAGGTAGGAGATATCATTGGATCAGCAAATAAAAGGACAAATGGTAAACACAGAAATGTGAGGCGACCCAGAAGGGGTAAAAGATAAAAGAGGAATGGTATCAGGTTTAGATGAAAGAAGAGAAACATAGAAAGGGAAACGATAAGATATGAGGGAATAAGGCAAAAGATCTACAGGATCCAATGGATAGAAAGAACAACGAAAACGAAGATTTTGGAAAAAAGACTCAGTAAATAATGGATTATTAGCAAGATAGCTCAATAATTGAGTTTGTAATTGATAGCTGATTTTTGACGCCGAGAAGTGCTTAAAAATAGCCAAAAAATCTGAATTTCAAGGGAAAATTAGACTTCGTCAAAGGCAGTAGCTACAATCAGTACGATTTTAAGTGGCAAGCCCCAAAAGTGCTTTAAAGACCCACCGAGCAACGATTGGGAAAATTTCATAAATTTTTCGACTGCCGAATTGGATCCCGGGAGATGCCAAGTAGTGGGGGACTTCGAGATAGACATGCAAGATTTTTTGGAGTGCGAATTGGACACCGGACACGAGAATGGTAGTGCTCGAAGCGGAGGGCCAAAGTGGAGGTGGTGTAAATTGGTCTTTAAGTGGGGGGTGTGACCTTTGGGGTATCCACCCCCCAAAAAACTCACGTGATGGGGGGGGGGGGGGGGTTGTTTCTTTCAAGGAAAAAAAAACGTGAAGACACCATGAAACCAAGCGATGTGTGGAGGAGAGGGGGCTATGGGGGGTTGAAAGTAACCCCCTGATCTGACTATGCAGATGATCTACATCTTCTCTTCGCTTCTAATCGCCGGTCTTTGTGCACGAGATGGCTGCCCAGATATGGAGATAAAAAACCAATTTTTCTCTCTCCTCCCTCTCTCTCCCCTTAAGGGGCAGTTCATACCCATGAAGAAGAATGAAGAATGATTGAAGGATGCTTGTCCGGCGTGAACCGGATTGCTCCAAGATCAAGAGGAGGTTGAGGGGAGATGTTCAGCATTGAAGATTTGCTACTAGTTGGTCTGTTGGCAATCCAAAAAAATAATTCAAAAAACCCGCAACACGCAAATAAGCGGTATGCCTAATTTTTACAAAGAAAATTTGATTCTTTTTTATGTTTGATAGTCTAAATGAAATTCATATGGAATAAAAATTTGTTTGGATCTTGTTTGCATTTTGATTGAGGGCTGTGCATAAAAAGAATGCAGACTTATAATGATAAATAGTTGCAATAATTAAATTATAATCCGAAAAGCGCATTTTTAGTGTAAAAATAAAGGTTTTATTGGTTTCGGGTGGGAGAAAGAGATGCGCATGGGATAAAATTCTGAGACAAAACATCTTTCAGCTGTCATAGTCAATCACTAATCATAAATCAGAAAATAATCTATTTTTATGCACAAATAAATAGAGAAAAATAACTAAAAAAAAAAAGGAGATTTTTGCGCTATAAAAATCTAAAAAATTATGATTCATGGTTGTGGCTGTATAACAAAGCTAAGGCATGGAGTTTGGCTTTAGTTCAGCTTTGTTTATGTGTTATAGTTCATGGTTTTTTTTGTTTTATGTGAAAAATACATACAAAATAAAATCGTACACCTATGCAACGCAGCGTAGCCTAAATGTTAGAGGGAAAGGGTGATGTTAAGAGATTAAGAGGACTGAGAGGGTTTTGAATCTTTGAAATATTTGATTGTGCATTGCATTTAGAATTGCGATATTTTAGTTTAAGAGGATAGTAGCATGAGCGTTGTCTCGGTACATCGACGCAATAGTTTAGTGAATGAGCATTAGAAAGCCTGGTTGTGCACTACACGTTTTTGATTGCAAATCATGTTTGAGCACATTAGAATCATCCACTTTTGCATGTGCATATTAACCATGGTATCAGAATATGAATAACTGGATGCATAGCACATGTTTTCCATGACGATGACCTACACTTGAGTGGTGAGACAACCTAATCTATAGGCTAGTCGATCAATCTTTGGGAATTATTCGGTGAGGACACATGGTATCTCCTGGAATACATGTAGAATGAGAGAGTGGAGTTTGTATCGTGTGTATTATATGTTGGAGTGACGCATCTTGGGGCCAATCCCCGAGGTGTAGGAGAGTCACAGTGGAGCCACGGCAATCAGCTGAGGGGAGCTTCCCTATGTATGTGCTACGAGGCACTATGCCTATATGTTATGGGATCTCCCTCTGAGGAGAGGAGATGGTAAATGTTGGACTATGATTTAATACAAACGCATAATCGATATTGCATTTAGTGTAGAGTGAGTCTCAGATGCTCTTGGCCCACGAGGCCGTGTGGTGGGGTTGTCTGTTGTGTGCATGAGGTCCGACTAGTGCCATAGCCAATGCTGGCCCATTTTAGGTCCCATCAGTAATGGCTGGATATTAGATTTATGGAATACACTCTTGAGATGATGAGGTTCCAAAGCAACAATCTCCAAAGGTGGATGCGAGGCATGTCCTTTACACCAAGATGTCTGTGCATGATAAGTCTTCAAACTCTTTGCTAGCAAAAGCTCCACTGAGTGCACATACATAACAGCTTGCACGATCACATCCCCCACATAAACATTTAGATCTTCTTCATCCATGATCTGCAAATGACCTGTAAGATACATAAAAGATGATAACTGAACTTCATGGGAAACCAACTGATCCACAAATCTATCAAAAACCGCCCTCAACAAATCTGCAGACCAGAGATTTGACCATCCATCCTCTGGAGGTTCCAATTCCACATTGCTTAAGGATATATATAAGGCAAATCTTTGTTGATGATATCTAACCCAAAAGGAAGGAGGTGGTGACACCAAGTCAGTATAGTGAATAAAATCTTCCTTCACACAATTCATGCGCTGTTGGAGGCGTTCTACTTTAGCAGCAAATCCATAACACATCTTAGCTTTATGCTGCAATTGATCAAGATCCTCTTTAGAAGACACCACTGAAGAAAATATAGGGAGTGGAGAAGAAATAGAAAGAGTGGCAACTTTCTGATTAAGCTCCTTAATAAGCTTCTTTTGAGCCTCAACAGTTTCTTGGGAATGCTGCAGTTGACTTTCACAAGTTTCCAATTTACGAGCTGACTCTAACATGTCCACAATAGCTGTATTCTTTTCAGTCTCGTTAAGGATAGATTCTCAGCTTCTAATTGAAAGGAAGTGACGGATCGAAGGTTGGACTCGAGAGCTATGGCGGGAGAGTAAGAGCAAGAAAGGGAGAGACTAGAAATGGGAACTCCAACAGTCACAATGTGTGACCGGGCCTTCCTTTATTCAAACTGTCACTAAAAGAATAAAGAATAAAGTGACGGTGACGAGCATCCGCCACCTGCAGTGTGCAGTGGTAGTGACTGTCAGTGTAGTAATATACGGGTTGCTAGGCAGAGGCGAATTTACCCCCAACAACCTCCCACTTAAAGGCGAATTATGCCCCAGTGAAAAGTGAAAAGAAAAAGAAAAAAGACAGTACAACATGTACACATGTACAACAGGATGAGGAAAGACATCATCTCATCCCACGCCCATCAACCTCTTGAGGAAGGCAAAGCGCTCTGTGGAGAGGCTTTTTGTTAGCAGATCTGCAGGATTCTGGTAAGTCGAGATCTTGACAAGATCAACAGACTTGTCCTCAATGACCCCACGTATGAAGTGATACCTCACCTCAATGTGTTTTATCTTCGCATGGAAGATCGAATTCTTGGCTAACTGAATAGCAATCTAGAATCCGAATACAGTGTAGGGATAGCATCAATACCGAGGTCAGCCAACTAAATGACCCAACCAAATGGCCTGCTTGCAAGCCTCAGTGGTGGCTGCAACATACTCGGCCTCTTTAGTAGAAAGGGCAGTGCATTTCTGCACCCTAGACATCCAAGAAACAGCACCTCCAGCATAGGTGAATACATAGCCGGAAGTGGACTTCCTACTATCTGCATGTCCTGCATAATCAGAGTCAGTGTACCCCACGACTCCTATATCATTGCTGCCATAGCATATGCACATATCTACAGTGCCCTTTAGTTACCTCATGATACCTTTCACGGCATCCCAATGCTTCTTGCCAGGTGTAGCCATATAGCGTGCCACAACACCAACTGCAAAGGCAATATCTGGACGAGTGGCTATCATGGCATACATAAGACTGCCCACTGCGGATGCATAGGGAATCTTGGCCCACTGCGGATGCATAGGGAATCTTGGCCATCTCGGCCCTCTGCTCATCTGTCTGCGGACAATCAGCCTGTGATACCTTCACATAAGAAGGCAATAGACAGCCAATAGGCTTTACGTCCTGCATACAGAAGTGCTCAAAGACTTTATGAATGTACTCCCTCTGTGACAAGTAGAGGAGTCCCTGATGCCTGTCGCATCTAATGTGCATACCAAGCATGTGAGCGGCCTGTCCTAGATCTTTTATCTCAAAGCTCTTCTTGAGATGAGCCTTAAGAGCATCTAGCTCATCATGAGCTTTCCCTGCTATCAGCATATCATCCACATAGAGTATCAAAATCAATAAAGAACCATCATGGGATTTCTTCATGTAAAGACGCGGATCTATAGCACTCCGGCTATAGCCCTGTGACTGCATAAAGGCATTAAACTTATGATACCACTCCCGAGGTGCCTGTTTCAAGCCATAAAGACTTTTCTTCAATTTGCACACTAGGTGCTGCCTGCCAGGTTCTGCAAAGCCCTTAGGCTGCTCCATATAAATCTCATCATGCAAGTCCCCATGTAAGAAAGCCATATTGACATCCATCTGGTATAAATCCAAGTCAAGCTGAGCAACCAAAGCCAAGACTAAGCATAGGGTGGTCATCTTAACCATAGGAGAAAAGACCTCATCAAAGTCCACACCATGCTCCTGCTTAAAACCCTTTGCTACCAATCTAGCCTTGTATACTGGCTTGGGGTGTCCAGGGGTACTTTTTAGCTTGTACACCCACTTGCATGGCAAAGCCTTCTTGCCCGTAGGTAAGGAAACCAAATCCCAAGTGTCATTCTTATGCAGGGAGTCTATCTCAGACTGCATAGCCCTCTCCCAGGAGTGACTCTCATCCCTGCGCATAGCCTCATCATAGGTGAAATGCTCTCCTGCATCTGTAACCAAGACATAATGCATCGAGGGCTGAAATCTATCAGGTAGACGTCTGTCTCTAGTAGACCATCTCACGACAGGCTCTGCTACCTGCCCAACTGCCTATCCAACACCCTGACCATGAGCATCTGCTACAGTTGTAGGCTGTCCAACTGGCTGTGCGGGAGCTCTCAGCTCCTCCTGAAATATGACCCTGCGGATCTCAACAACTCTCTCAGGCTGTCTATGCATTTTGTCTTCATGGAAGACTACATCATGACTGCGGATGACTTTTCACACTTGCGGATCCCAGAGACGGTAACCCATCTCACCTGTATCCCCATAACCAAGGAAAATGCATTTGACACTCTTGGGATCCAGCTTACTTCTCTTGTCCCTAGGCACATGGCAAAATGCCTCACATCCAAAGACACAGAGATGTGCATAAGAGGGAGGTTTTCCAGTCCATACCTCCTCTGCAACCTGGAAATCCAAACCACTAGAGGGTGATCTGTTTATGACATGCACAGCTGTACTAACTGCCTCAGCCCAAAACCTCTATGGTAGGCATGCATGGCTAAGCATACTGCGTACATGCTCCTGGATGGTTCTATTCATCCGCTCAGCCAAACCATTTTGGGGGGGGTGTAGGGGGCGGTCAACTGACGCTTAATACCCCTCTCATCACATAATTGCTCAAAAGCACGTGAGACATACTCACCCCTATTATTTGTCCTTAGACATTTTAGCCTATACCTAGTCTGGTTCTCAACCAATGCAAGCCATCTCTGAAACACAACCAAGACATTGGATTTCAGTTCAATGGGATAAGCCCAAACTTTCTGTGAAAAATCATCTATGAACATAACAAAATACTTTACACCACCCATAGACTGACAAGGCATGGGCCCACAAACATCCGAATGTACCAATGCCAAGGGCTCACTCATGCGTGGCCTACTAGACTTCTTATGCGTAGACCTAGTCTGCCTGTCACATAAAGACAATGCTCACATGAATCAAAACATGCATAATCAAGGGGCGGTAAGTATTGCAAACCAGAAAGCATTTTCATTCCCTTCAAATACATATGGCCCAAACGGGCATGCCAAAGAGATACATGTGGGATAGAACCCACAGACAAAACATGATCAAGGGAAGAAGCTGATACAATCAAGGGGTAGAGACTGCCAGCCTTGGCACCTCTCGTAATCACAAGTCTGCCGCCACGAGTGATCTTTCATGCAGAGTCTCCAAAACATACATGATATCCTGCATCATCAAGTTGTCCAGCTGACATGAGACTGCGTGTCAAAGCAGGTACATGACATACATCCTGCATAACAAAACTGCTGTCAGAAGGAAACTGTAGCCTAACATCACCAATGCCCACAATATCAAGAGAGCTGTTATCACCCAAGCACACAGAACCCAAAATAGTACGGTATGAATGAAACCACTCTCGGCAAGGTGTCACATGAAAGGACGCACCTGAGTCCAAGAGCCAACACTATGCATACATAGAGTGTATCTCTGTCATCTGCGAAGCACTAGAAGAAGCTGCTAGGATATAATCATCATCATCAACATTCTCAGGCTACATAACATTGATCTCTTCAATTTTAACACTGGACTTTGCAGGTACTATGCTGCGATCAGAAGACTTATCCTACACTTTGTCTTTCCCCTTATCTTTGTGCCTTTCATTGCACAATTCATGGCATTGTGGCCTAATATGGCCCTTTTTCTCACAATGGTGACAAGTAACATCTACATTCCTGCCACAGGATTTGCTATGTGACTTCCCACGAGACTTGGACCGAGATTTCTGAGAATCCCGTCCACGACCACTACCACTACCATGCTTTCTATATCTATCATTCCTGCCTCTAACTGTCATAGCATGAGACACACGAGAGGCATCCAAATTATTATGGTTAACCTCTTCCTGCAGAAGAGCACTCTCAACACAAGGTAGCAGTAGAGGCACATAATGCAGTGCGGAATACATCCCATGACTCATTAAGAGTACCAAGCAAGAAAAGAGGAGTGACATCCTCTGCAAAAGTGATGTCCTGCGAAGTCAAGTTCTTGAGTATAGCATGGAACTGGCTCAATTGAGCAGACATAGTCACATTCTCCATCATGTGCAGATCCATAAGCTGCTTCAGCCCCAATACATCTGACTCGCTGGACTTTTCTTGTCATAGAGATTTTTGATCTTTTCCCACAACTGCCATGCACTTTGTTCTTCCTCAAAGACATTATGGTGAACCTGTTTTGTGAGAGACAATACAATAGTGGACTTGCATAACTCATCAAGCTCAAGCCATTCCTCATCTGGCATAGTTGCAGGCGGATGCTCGCTTAACCTTAAAGGTTTGATATGTAATATCTGCACCAACACCTGCTAAATCTGGCTCTTCCAATAAGAGTAATTTGTACCATCAAGCTTAGTGATGTTGAAAATAGCATGATTAGTGGACGAACTCGCCATAATGCAGGCTGGAAGACTGTAGACAGTTCAAAACTGCTTGATGTTTACTACAAAAAATGACCAAAAAATCACCAAAATTGAGAAAAAATGGCGAAGAAAGTGGAACCAAAGCTGCTGCCCACCAAGTACTAGTGAAAGTACATCATTTTAGAGTGTTTCAGCATGAAAAATCCATGTCAGTCCATACATATATGCTTGCTGTAATAAATTTCAGATTTCAGTAAAAGAGAGCTAACAATGCCAAAATTGGATCCCAAGGCAATCAGATACTGCCAAGACCAAAGCCGGCATCATGCGGGCATAGCATAAGCATATGATGATCGATAGGCATGAATCCAACACCCAAGTATATCATACAAATATCTGCCAGTGAGTAGGTACACCCCCCAGGCAACGGGGCAAAGTGTTCCTGCCACTACCAAAACTTGACACAAGTAGGTGTCAGTTCACAAAGATATGGATCCAAAACTGAGACTTAGCTCATAAGCATACAGTGAACCAAGACATATGATGTATCATCCCAAAAGGTAAGAAGTCCCAAAGTCTCAAGTGTCTGTAACTGCTCAATAGCATGTAACGGCTCAATGCATAAAAGTACCACCTGCTCAATGTCTGATAAGCATTCAAGAATGCTCCCACTGGCACAAAAGCCGTATGTACGAGCTCAAGAGCTCAAGCCAAGGCAAGACACAGTGCCAATGACATAAGTCCAAGACAATACATCAATAGTACATCTAGAACATGTAGGCGGTAGAGCATCCGTATGTAGCATCCATAAGCATGTAAGACATCAAGTACATCCCAAGATACAACTCTGGCAAGCCAATAAATAGCGCAAGTAAGCTTTGAGAATCCAAGGTCAAGCCAAGACCGAGCTCTAGTAGCAATAGGCTCCAAACAATGTAACTAGCATGTAGTAATGGCATAGGCTAAGCATGTCAAGACCGATCAGACATAAGCAACATACATGCCATAAGTACATCCAAGACAGAGCATCCAAATGCTTTGCAAAGCGAGGTCAAGCTCAACCAATGATCCCAAATCAAAACCAAGCTCTATGTCGAGCCCCAAGTGTCAATACATCACCATATATGTCCAAAACATAGCCCGAAAGGCATAGGCATAAGTATACATGAGTAAAATGACTTCAGCCCAACTGTGTACAGTAGTGATTTACTGTTCAAAACTGAGAATTTCAGCACCAAAATCAGCTCCAAATGGTTGCCAAACAATAGGCATACATTCCCCTAACATTCGGGCATCAAACGGGACCAACCATGCATCAAATGACAATGCCAAACAAGCTGTAGCATCAAGTGTCAGTGTAACACTGTCATAAACTACCTATGGACTGTTATAACAGTCCCAAAACAGTGTTAAATCAGTCTAAATGCTATGCCAATACATCAACCATCAAAACCAAGCATCAAAGCATGTTCATATGCCCGAAATGGAGCCTTTCCAAGTGCCAATGGAGGGGGAAGCTGCTGTTGTGACTGTCAATGCACTGAAGACACATATGGGAGGGCTGTGTAATTCCGCCAACTGTAAATGCTGGTCTTGGGGCTGCAAAAAATGGTGGCCAAGCTTCGGAGGGGTCCGGTTAAAGCCAAGGAAGGCCTCAAACAAGCTCCAGCAAGTCTTGTTCAAAGGCAAGTGAAGCAAGGGAGCTTCAATGGTGGCTGCCCCAATCTTGTTTACAGCCTGTGAGACCTGAGAACTAAAGTGAACCTTGAAGAAAATGATCAAATACCTCTGATGTAATGCCCTGAAGGTGCCCAACAACGCCGGGAAGGTGCTCCGGAAGCCGGGGAGTGACGGGAGCTCGAAGGAGTCAGATATGGTTGCCGGGAAGGAGACCCAATGCAAGTAGGGAGTCGATGGGATGCTGAGAATGCCACGAACCAAGCTCAAGAGTCGGAAAGCAAAGCTCTGATACCAGTTGAAAGGGAGCGACAGATTGAAGGTTAGACTCGAGAGCTATGGCGAGAGAGCAAGAGCAAGAAAGGGAGAGACTAGAAATGGGAACTCCAACAGTCACAATGTGTGACCGAGCCTTCCTTTATTCAAACTGTCACTAAAAGAAAAAAGAATAAAGTGATGGTGATGGGCGCTTGCCACCTGCAGTGTGCAGTGGCGGTGACTGTTAGTGTAGTAATACACGGGCGGCTAGGTAGAGGCGCCTTTACCCCCAACACTAATGTAGCTACTTTAGCTTCCACCTCCTGAATTTTAGCTTTCTAGTTATCCAACAAAACAATTGCCTTAGTCATCTGCTTATCAATGTCTCTCAGGGTAGCTTTTTCTGATGCCAAATCCTCCAAGGCTTTACCGAACTGGCTGGTCAATGAATCCACCTTGTCTTGCAAGAAAGTATACACTCCTATGTAAACAGACTGAAGACAGGATGTAAGGGAGGTCTCCAACATAGACTGGACACCAGGACAGAGCAATGTTCCAGCTATCAATGTCTATAAAGAAGTAGGAATCTGCTGATCTAGCTGTCCATCCCTCTGAGCTGCAAATAGATTAGGACATGAGAGGAACGTAGGAAGGGAATTGCTAGAAATAGGAGGAGTAGTATCCTTGACCAAAGGATCTGTAGAGCTGATACTGCAGAGGGACTAGGTGGCCCTTTAGTACATCGGTGCAGGAAAATCATGGAGGGGGCTCATCCTTTGAATCTGAGTTTACCTGTAATGGGGGAAGGGATGGAACACAAGGTGGTGGCTGCTTCGGAAGAGGAGCAGGATCAACCACCACTGGCACACCACCAGGAGGAGGGGAAAAAGTGATAATATTCTGAAGGAAAGCACCACAAGACACATTACTGCCCTGACCTTTTCTGACTCTTTGGAAATGCTGATCCATCTTGGCCAACATGAAGGCTGACCAATTAAATTTAGCCCCTTCCAAGATCGGAACAGAAATAGTAAAAAGATCCTTGGAGAGACATTTAGACACAGGCTTGCCTGACATAAATCTGTGTTCCAGAAATTAACAAAGTTGTTTCCATATCGGGGAGGCGATAGGAGCAACAGAAACCCCTGAACTGGTAATAACCTTGCTAGACACCAACGGGGTAAACGTCTCCTTCTGAAGAAGGAAAAGGATATCTTCAGCTATCAATAACTGGTTTCCACTAGGAACAAAAGAAGCTGAAAGGGGCAAACACAACGCATCACTGATGTTGGCTGTGGATAAGCAGAAGCGTTGGTTATCTGGTTCTTGTATGATGCCATGAAGGAGTAGCAGAGCTTGTTATCCACTGGCAAAAACTTCAGGGCCACAAAAGGATGAAGACCAGTATAGTGAATACAATCCACCTCCAGAAGGAGGGAATAATCATGTACCGACAATGGCACGTGCTAGATCACAAGTGGAGGAATAGAGGAAGACAATGCCATTCAAACTACACAGGATGTCCACACGCACACAACCAAGGAAAAATATGAAAAATTCATGCAAAACCCCAAACAAAACCATAGCTAAGAAGGATATCACGGAAAAGTCGCAACAAAAAAAACAGGATCAGACTTATGCAAACAAACCACAACCTACGGAAAAAATTTGACATGACCTATGCACACGTGCGATCGAAAGCTTCATGATATGCATGACAATCAAGTACCCTGATCCCTGTAATCAAGCATGCAAAAAGAAATATATAAGTTCCAGGATACCGTAGCCTAGACACTGACTCGATTGAAAATAGAATAACTGACACAAACCATAATGGACAAATACGACTGACCTCTGGACTAAGGGATCCCAAGCGCCGTAATCGTTGAGTGTACACCTAAAGTGTGGTGAAGTGAGCCGGTGATCACTATCGCATTCATTTTAATCAATGAAAAATTAGTTTGCAATTCATTTTTAATTAAACCCTTAATGCATGGTGGATCAATTTCGTAACCCAACCCCACTTTGACAAATTAACTAATTGACTGGTGGAATGGAGGTCTCTAAAAATGCAGTTCATTTTTACAATTATATGATGTTTGGTGCAAAGCGCATGCATGTGTAAGTTTGAAGGGTCTATTTTTAATTACAATTTATATGTGTCTGTAGTGCGTGTGTGCATGCACTGTGAATGGATTTTAATTTACAAATTACGTGGATTATGGTGCTAAACTGCATGTGCAACAACGGGGTTCCTTTTATAATTAACGGTCGGGTTCATTTTAATTACAATTTATGATGTGCAGTGTGTTCATTTGGTGGGTGTAACAGTCGGTAGATTTTAAATTACAATTAATGGTGTGTTATGGTGCATGTGGGAGAGGGAAAAAGGAAAGGAACCTGGCGGTGAGTGGACACCCGCAAGGTCTGAAACGTACTCCGTGTCCAAAGAATCTGCACAAAAGAGAAAACAAATCCACAAGTGATAACTGCAAGGAGACTAGGGGAACAATCTGTCTCTTGTCAAATACAAACCAAAAGACGAATACCATGATGCACCAAAGAAAAAGATGGGGGACTTGTGCTATGTGGATGACCACATCGTAAAGGAAGGGGGATGGGAAAATTTTTATGGGTCGGTTTTAAGATTTATCGGCCATTTAATAGGATTTTGGGTGGGGTGTTTCGTTTAACATTAAAGTTGTGTGTTTGGTTTTGTTTTAGTTTGGTGTGTATGTTTTGCTTTTTTTAAAAAATTGTGGAGATGGGTGGTGGAAGGGTAAAAAATGTAGATCAGATTGGTTTTTAGGTTGTGTGTTTATGGTTGTTGTTTGTTTTTTAAAACTAAATTAAATTTATGTGTGGAGGCATTAAAAAAGTTGTGTTTGGATCGTTTTGTTTTTCTAGTGATGTGTGAAATTTCAAAATGAGTGTGAATGAATTAAGTATTGGATTCAGGGTTTTTGTTTTTGTTTGTTTGTTTGTGTGGTGTTTTGTTGGTTTGTGTTTTTTTCGTTAAATAAGTTCGGCATTGATATAGACAATATAAGCTCATGAAATATTGAAATACATGTGAAAGAATGTGGGGAATTTTTTTGGGATTTTTGTGATTTTTTTTCAGATTTTTATTAAATTTTTAATGATTTTTAACGTTTTATGATGCCCACGAGCTAGTCATGGACACGGCACAACAACGCCCAAGCGTGCAGGAATGCCCGCAAATGCGGCATGAAGACCTGGAATCACTCGCAAGTGCGTGTAGAGGGAAGTGTAAGTGGAGGGGGCAAAGGGGGAATTGCTGGCAACCGGGGGGCGACAGGTGGGAGAAAGGGGGAAAAGGGGGCCAATACGAGGGGGGAAAGGGGGCTAAGGGAGGGGTGTGGGAAAATTAAGGTGTGGGGGGGGGGGGGGGGGGATAATGAGAGGGGGAAAGGGAAAATTTAAGGGTTGGGGCAAAAAAAAAGGGGGTGAGGAAAAATTATTTTGGGGGGGGGGGGGGGGGTAATGTTAGTAGGGGGTGGGGGGGTAATGAGGTGGTGGGCGGGTAGGATGGGGGGGAAAAGGGGGGTAGGGTGGAAGGGTGGGGAGGGTAATGGGCGGGCAAGAAAGGGGGGTAGGAAGGGGGTAGGGTGGTAGGACGGAGGGACTAGGGGTGGGAAGGGAGGGGGAGGGGGTTTTGTAGGTGGCGACGGCACGGGCGGCGGCAGCGGACTAGGCAACGATAGCGAGAGGAAGAGGAAAAGGAGGGGGAAGAAGACGAAGAAGAAGAAGAAGGAGGAGGAGGAGGAGGAGGAGGAGGAGGAGGAGGAGGAGGAGGAGGAGGAGGAGGAGGAGGAGGAGGAGGAGGAGGAGGAGGAGGAGGAGGAGGAGAAGAAGAAGAAGATGATGATGATGATGATGGAAGAAGCGAGGGAAGAAGGAGAAGAAGAAGAAGAAGGGGAGGAAGGAGGAGGAGGAGGAGGAAGAAGAAGAAGAAGGAGATGGAAGAAGAAGAAGAAGGAAAAAGAGAGGGAGAGCAGAAGCACGGAGAGAGAGGAGAGAGAGAGGGAGGGGTCGGGGAGAGAGAAGAAGAAAGAAAGAGAGAGAAAGAAGAGGAGAGAGAAGAGGGAGGAAAGAGAGGGGGGAGGAGGGAACCATAAGGGAGGGGGGGGATTAGGATTTTTTTTTGTTTTTTTTTGGTGAATTGAAAAGAAAAAAATAAATAAAAATGAAATAAAAAAAGTAAAAAAAAGGTAGCCCACCCTTGTCTTGTGCACAGGCGCGGGGTGGTGGGGGTAAAAAAATTTGCAGTGGCGAGACCCGTAGACGGCCGAGACACTGTCATGGGGGCGAACGATGCGACGGACGCATTTGAGGATGGGTAAATTAAAAAACGTGGATATTCACGTGCAATGTGGGAGGTGTGTACACACATAAAAATACGAAAAAATTAATAAAACCCAAACCATGCATCGGAATGAAATGTCATAAAAACGAAAAATGTACCAGAAGGCAGGAGGAAGACAATGGAAAAATGCGACCGGGGGCCGGGGAGAATGCAGGGCATTCACATGGGAAAAAGGTAAAAATCGAGCCCGAAAATACATACGAAAATTAATATCGGAGAATCCATTCGTCGAAACGAAGTGCAGGACGAAGGAGAAATGTGAGGAAAAAGGTGCCCAAGTATCCGAGCACTACAGAACACAAGTCCGATCAAGAGAAAATGCATTCACATGAAAAAAACCCAAAAATCGAACTCGAAAAGGGATTCCAAAATTAATAATTAATGATTCGTCCATCGGAATGAAGGGCAGTCAAAAGGAGAAATGTCAGGACACAGATAATTGTCAGGGTTGGCACATTAGAACTCAGTTTTGATGAGGTTAAGAGGCGTTCACATGGGAAAAACAATAAAACAAAGCTAAGAAACACCTATAAAAATTAATAACAAAAAATTCGTAAGTCAAAATAGGGCAATGGGAAAAAAGGAGAAATGGGCAAGAAGCGGGCCGATCAAGGCGATCTACTTTAGAATTGAATTCCGAGGAGAATAGGGCAAGTTCACATGGAAAAAGGATGAAAATACACATGAAAAAGACATGAAAACCCGCAAAAATGAATAACCGATGAACCGTGCATCGAAATGATGGGCGGTAAAAAGGAAAAATGTCAAGGAAAAGGTGTAGGATAGGAATGTCATGTCAAATTGTTGTTCTGAAGCAAAAAGGATATGTTCACATGGAAACACGTCCAATTGACTGAAAATGGTTCAAAAATTAATAACTCAAGAACCGTCTAGCGGAACAAGGGTTGGTAAAAAGGAAAAATGGTCAATGCAAAGGGATGAATAGGGTTGGAAGTTTGGATTGGGATTCCGGTGAACATAGGATACATTCACATGAAATAACTTCAAAACAAAGGATAAAGGGAAAGAGAGAAGAAACGGCCCCAAGAGTGGGGTGAAAGTGAATTGGTGGGTGGGGAAGGGACCCATCAGGGTAAAAGCAGGTCATAACATAGATGCATGATCAAATTGAGGCATATACAGGGGTATGCATCATAGATGGACAGGGATGCGTCCCTACACTTAAAACCTTAATGGAAAGGGTGAACAGAATATCAGGGACCTAGGACCACACATCAAACCAACTGCGGATGTCCCCATACTTAAGATCTGACCGTCACTAATAAACAAAAGGTGTAGGGTTAGAAAAACTTGGCCCATGTTGGAGAGAATCGAGGTGGACTGTCGATGTCGCATACTGTGTCGTAGTCGGATGCAGGAGAGACCAAGGTATCTTTATAGCACGTACACGTTTAGCGAAGCAGGGACCACGCATAAGCAATACCCAGGGAGGTAGCTTTGTTGAGGGAATCGTGGAAAACCGTCGATGGTGAAGAATATTACACTAAGCTCACGGTCACTCAAATGGAATGAAAGAATAGTCACTCGCCCCATTACTGACATCACTTGAGTGAATCATGATTGAAACCCAAATCTCACATTCGAGTTAGGAATCGACAAGGGGGATGGTGCAGAGGGAGTATGCCAGGGTGCACAGTTGATGGTGCATTAGTGCATCCAACCCCATCTGGCATAGGTGCAAACAGGAAAGCCAGGGAGCCTTGTTGTGTAGTGTATAGAAGAGGATGACGTGTCTTGTGGTGATAGCAGAGACCAATCCTGTGTGTGCATAGGAAAACGAGAACGTACCTGACTCCAATTGTCGTAACGTCCCTCAATCCGCACCTCTCAATAATTGATTTAGGAAATACCGGTCACACTCAACCCCCCCTCTGTCTCATGCTCTGTTGATAGCTACAGGAGGGCAGCCTGTTCCTAAAACCCATTGATGTTATCCTCACACTCACTTGTGTAGAGGTTATATGTCTTGTGCACAATTGATGGTGCAACAGTGTATCCCGCCTTGTACTAGCATGCAAGAAGGAAGGCCAGGGAGCCTTATAGTGCAGTGCACAGGAACATATCATGCTTCGTGCATTGAGAGACCCAACCAGTGCATGCAACGCTCCATTCACACATCACACTTCTCTGTTAAATGTAAAGGGCAAGGACTGGTCACTCACCCCACCTTGCATCTCACACTCACTGATAGATATAGAGGGCAGACCATACTCGCATCCCTATCCTGTTAGGATGAAAGCTCGCATCACTCAAGGGGTTGCCGATGAAGATCGCTTCGTCTATTATTGTCATCAGGGTATTGAAGATGAGGCGTACCTAGGGAGGTAGTTTCGACTGGGTTGGAAAAGAGATCGTTTGTTGAAGGGGTCAGACGAACTGATGAAGTTGCAGAGATATTGCACCAAGGGAGGTGGCTTAAAATTGTATCTGAAGAAGTTCTACTGGTGAGTCAGCTATCCTGAACTATGGGGTGTTACCACCTTTTCTTGGAACGAGGCCTGCTATGATAGGGAAGTGCTTCCTTTTCTCCCATAGCAGTTTGCTTGTTTTTTTAAAATTTTTTTAAAATTTTTTCTCTTCTTTCCTACTCTTGAGAGTGTTTTCACCTTTTCTCAAAGAATAGGTCAGCATAACTGGGACCTAAGCCATTTTCTCCCATGATCGATATATCTTTATGTTATTTTATTTTATTTTTTTTCTCATTATCTTTGAAGCAACGAATGGCAAGGATACCATGTATCAGAGCCATCCTCACCACCTCTGTTGTATCAGACGGAACGGAAGCCAAGGGAAGAGGGAAGGTGGCTACGAGGGGCTATCAAGACGAAACCATGTCATCAGGATCAGCAATAGGATTATCAGGAGCATTAGGTAAAGCCGTCTCGACCATTGTGTAAAGAATGAGGAAGCTATTGACGGTGATTGTCAGGATCCCTAGGGAGGGTAATACTTCTTGAGGCGATAGCTATTAATAAGGAAGGGATCATCCGAAGCATCGTCTGTCTAGACTTGGACTGAGCCATTCGGATTGACGACAAGTACCTTATAAGGGCCCATCCATCATTGTTGAAGCTTGCCAAGAAACTTGTCAAATCAGGAATCATAAGTGAGAACTAAGTCACCTTCCTTGAACTTCTTCTGCTTGATGAAGCTGTCATCATAGACCTTGTGTGGCTTTCATGCACTGCAGGGCCATCTTGCGGATCTCATCAAGACACTCCAAGTGCAAGAGACAGCGTTGCAAGGACTCGACATATCCCAAGCGTTCATTGATGGCCACACACAGGGAAGGAAACTCCAGTTCAACAGGAAAAATGGCTTCTGTACCATATACTAGCTGGAAGGGTGTCTGTCCAGTAGCTGCATTATGGGAGGTTCTGTATGCCCACAGGGCCTCTATAAGTTGATCATCCCAATCATAGCGATGTGCGGCAATCGTCCTTGTTAGGATCGAGCAGAGGATGCGATTGGTGACTTCAACTTGGTTGTTGGCTCGGGGGTAATATGGGGTGGACTTGCAATGGCGGGTCTTATACAGTTCTGTCAGTTCTTCCATGATTTTGTTAAGGAAGTGGGTACCTCTGTCATTGACAAGCTCTACGAGCCTGCCAAAATGGGTGATGATATTCTCATATAGGAACAAGGCCACACTATTACCATCATCTCGCTTCAGAGCTTTAGCTTCGCACCACTTGGTGACATAATCCGTACATACCAGGATGTATCGATTTTGCTTCCGTTTGGTGGGGGGATCGATTGGACCTACGAAGTCGATGCCCCACTTTTCGAACAGCTTCAAGGGAAGGATAGGTTGCAGTGGTATGGCACTGGTCTTGGTGGGTTTCCCCATCCGTTGACATGCATCACATCGCTTATAGTAGTCATAGGTATCCTTATGGAGGGTTGACCACCAATATCCTGCAAGTAAGGCCTTTCTGGCTGTCGCTTCTCCTGCAAAGTTGCCTCCACATGGCTCGTCATGGCAAGCCTTTAGGACAATCCCAATCTCATCTACTGCAACACATCGTCTGAGTACTTCATCTTTGCCTTTCTTGTACAGTGCACTGCCTAACAGGGTATAGGGGGCTAATTCTAACAAAAGCTTCTTCCTTTCTTGGCTAGAGATGCCAGGAGGATACTATTGGGTTGCCAGTAGGTTAGCGATGTCTGCATACTAGGGAGTTATAGTGTCAACCAGAAACAAGGACGCATATGGGAGGTCCAGATCATCTTGCTCCTCTTTTGCAGTTTGTGGGATACATTGTTGTATTGCTGCGCATCCGAGATGTGGAATCCACCAAAAAGGTTATGCTGAACATGGACCATTTGTCAAGGCACTTGCTTCTTATCATCACATGTAATTAGAGGGTGTCTGTCCAGATGTTGTCAGCCATTGGACATGGGTTTCATCTATATTACAGTCAGCGAATGAGACTTTTACATATGGAATAAGTGGATCTTTTTGGTATGCCACTAGCTCAGCCGTACAAATACTTCTCTTCGGTATCATTGCAATGGAAATTAAACGAAGGGCACCAAAGGCTCACACTGTTTTGTGGAACTTGTCGAGAAGTCACATTTTGGCATGGAAATTCACCGTTAAACGTCTCAAGCTCTGTATTTATACCACTGAAAGGGTGTAAAGCCACTCCAACTAAAGTAGAGCTTCAGAGAAAGGTGCAAGATTTAAAAGGCAACTTATTTATGAAAGAACTCAAAGGCATGCTGTAGGTCAAAAACTGAAAGAGTTACGACATGAACATGAAAAAAGTTTTGGTAACAAAAGCAAAAGCTTTGGGAAAATAAGTTCCGGGGGGGGGGGGGAATTTCAGAAGGAGAAGAACATGTTATCTATGCGGCTGCAGAAGCTTGCTTCGGAAAGTCCCAAAGAACTTCTGCAATGAGGAAGAGAGATACACCTGACATAAGATGAGATAAAGCACTTGCAATAGGAAATTGCTGAACAGGAATCTCTGATTAAAGGTTATCAAATAGAAAATGAAAGAGCTCTGCAAAAACTGAAGGAGATCCGGGCAGAGGAGATTTTCTGAAGAAAAAAAACCCGGTAATTATAGGCGAAAATGCTTTTCTAGGACCTATTGTGGATAGAACAGAGGCATGGGGAAAAAAAGCAAGAACAACGGAAGAAAAAGAGGGACGAGATGAGCAGAGGATGATAAAAAAGAGGTAACAAAGGATGAAGATGAAGAAAAAGATGGGAGGACGGCCTAAATTTTACCACCAAGAACCACAGGAAAAGGATCGCCATCGCTCTGATCGGATTCTGGAAGGAAAGCTTTTCTGATGGGAGAAAAGCTAATTTGGGGGCAAGAGTGCGCGGCTGACAGGAACGCGTGATACACACACAGATTTTTTTCTGCTTCCTTGTTTGTTAGGAGTTTTGCTTTTCGTGATTTGGCCCAGCGAGGCTCCACTCGACAGGCTTAATTGTTCAGAACCTCAATCCATGGCGCTTATCTTCAAGGTCAAGTATCAGAGGACACTCTCCATAAGACGATGATCAAATTATTGGTGGAAGTGACAAAGACTAAGACGAAAAGAAGAATATCGAGCTGCTACAATGCCAAAGTGCCCCAGTGATGCCGGAATGCTCCCACTCAGTGTATTGCTAGACAGATCCAAGTGTGTGTAGAATCGCAGCACAACCGTCATATCTGCCTGCATGCCTTTCGAATACTCGTAAACATTCCCCAATGATCCATAATCCTCAAATTCGGGGTAAAATAAGAATTGCTGATTCATATGTGGATCTGACATGGCCACTAGCTCTCCCAAATCAGCTGGTATTGCCCCTGTAAATTGATTCCTTGAGATGTCAAGATTCCGGAGTTTGGACAGGTTTTTAAGGCCAACTGGTATAGCTCCACCCAAATAGTTTTCGCTTAAGATAAGAGAATCTAGAGATGTAGTGTCTATGATCCAAGTGGGAAAGCCTCCGCTTATGAAATTGAAGCTTAGATCTAGGTCTCCTAAAGCTGAGCAGTTTTGTAAAGAACTTGGAATTGATTCCCTTATGAAGTTGTTTCTGAGGGATAAGTATTCAAGCTTCTGTAGGTTACCAAGCTCATGAGGAATGCTTCTATTCTAATTAAAATCTCATATATGCTGATCTATTACTATTACCCTGTAAGTATTGGAATTGCTTGCTGAAATGAAGCAAATTTACAGCAAACACATGATTTATATCACGCAAAACTGAGAATGAACCAGAGATGCAAAAAAAAAACATACTGATATATGATAGAAAAAAATTCATAGCAGTGAATAAGACTGCTGTGTGTACTTCTTCCTCGTTTATGAAGGATTGCCGGTTCATTCAATACAAAAGGTTGTGTATGACCATGAACATTATTGATCTTTCCAACTGATCAACATCACAGGAAGCAATTGCAGTCATATCAGATTTGAATTCATTCACTTGCTTGATCTTCCATCTTAAAATCTAACAAGGTCTTCTGGAGACATGACTTTGCTTTCAAAACCCTTCGACATCTTTGGTGAACCCGACGTGAAATTGTCGCAGAAATTTCAGGATGGGAGATACTTTAGCATCTATTTCAGCCTCTTCTACAATTCCAGCTGCGTCCTCTACTTCAGCTCCATCAATGACTGCTGCGTCAAGTACTTCAACAGATGATCTAAAGCAGATTTTGCAAAATATGTCCATGTATATGCAGCTTCAAAATCAACAGACACAATTGTATATGCAGCAATAGCAGCAATTGCATCAACAGCAGTTGTCTCAGCAAAGGCAACTATATTCGGAGCAGGAGAATGCAAACAGCCCGACTAAGGCGATTGAAGCAGTTGAGAATGAGAAGAAGCTATTTGATGGCCGTAATGTTTCAGCATATTTGAAGACATATGAGATCAAGATGGGGTTTTTTGGAGTTCCAGCTGGACTTATGAGTAAGTACTTCTTTCGTCTTGTCACACCCGCCTTGAGGGCAAAAGTGACTGATCTTTTTATTCAAAATTCGCATTGGCAAGATTTTAAGAAGGCCTTGAAAGAAGAGTATTTCCTTGAGGACTTTGGTATGGCTACACGGCGGTCATTCTAAGAGTGGGTCTACATGCCAAACAAAGGTCTAGCTGCTTCAGAGTTGATTCGAGAATTTGAAGAGAGGTATAGTCAGCTTGATGCCATTGAACAAAGAGCGTTGGATGTTGAAAAAGTTGAGCTTTTCTTGCAAGCTGCAGATCCTGCTCTTCAAGAAGAATTAGGAGAGCTTCTTGAGGATCGCACGAAGCCTGTGGGACTTAAAAGGGATTGGCAGGATGCCCAGGATGCAGTCTCGACTTTGACCAAGAGGAGGATATGGAAGACCCGCTTACAGAATGGTTCTATGACACCGACACCGTCTTCTGCTCCTATGCCTGCTTCTATTCCTGTTATTTCTTCTTCTCCTCAGCCAGTTTCTTGGCCTATGCCAGTGCCTATTGTTTCTACTCCACCTATTCCTCCTGTTCCACGACCGATGCCTGCACCTTCTGCTCCAAAACCATCCGCTCCATCGGTGCCTACCTCTCTTGATGACATAATCAAAGGCATAACGGATTTGACACTGGAGTCAATTAAAGCAGAGTTGGTGGGAAAATTGAAAGAGCAGTTTGCTTCTACTGCGCCTACTATTTCTTCTAGTGCTCCTACTGCACCTAGGAGTGCTCCTAGTGCACCTAGGAGAGATCGGAGATGTATTTGGTGCGATAGTACGGACCATCAGCATTGCAGGGATTGTGAATCTTTTCAGGATGCAAGGAGGAAGAATTTGGTATATTGGGGACAAGATGGTAAGATTTGGTTGACTGAGATAGGAGCTCCACTTGCTACCAACTTTGGTAAAGGTGGAATGAAGAAGTTAGTGGATGACATGGCTGCGCATACTTCTTATGTGACAGCTAGAGGTGATGCTTCTGCATATGGAGTCCAGATTGAGAAGGGATCAAAGAATCAGTCAGCACTATGGACTTATGCTATGGAGACTGCAAACAAGGGAAAAATTCAGCAAACTGTTTTGACTAGTGCAGGCTCTAGCATCAGATCTGAGACAGGTTTGGATTCGCCTGTTGACATGTACTCTATTTATGCTTATTTGGCTAAGTCTCAGGGAGCAGATGTACTTGTTGAGGAGAAGCGTAAGAGGGATGAAGAAAATCCGAGTGCAGCTAAAAAGACTAGAGGGGGTGAGTTTGTTACTCCACCTACTGCAGGACCATCTTTGAGACCAGGGCCAGAACGACAGATGGAAGATGCTCAAAAGAGAGAAAAGAGGCAAGAGCCTAGAGAGAGAAAGCAGCCAGGATTTAGATTGATGTCTGATATTGAGACATCTACAGACATGAAGAAAATTTTTAATGACAAGATACTTGGCAGTGAGGTGACTTTCACTATTTCTGAGGTTTTGGGTATCTCGAAAAGAGAGTTTCAAGATCAGTTTCAGGAGGTCCTGAAGAGGAAAAGACATGCATTGCCTACTACTGATACACAGGGAGTTTGGATTGGGGAGTTGGATGAGGATGAAGATGAGGTTATGGTTGAAAATGCTTCTGTTTTTCCGCAGGTTGAGAAGAGGGTTCAGCCTATGCATTATGCTGAAACTGATGAGCATATCTTGATACCGCGTAGTCACTTTTCGTGGAGTCATTGGGCTAGGGCAACTACAGAGACGATGGTAAAGATTGGAGAGAAACAGGTGCCTTATGTTGCTTTAGTGGATCATGGTTCAAAGATTAATCTCATAGTTCATGGAGTTTATGAGAGTAACAGATGGCCTATGGATGTAGAGCATGGGTGGCGTATGAGAGCCGCCAATAACACTGCAGGTGATTTGTATGCTGCCTGTCCCAGTGTCAGGGTTTCTATTGGAGATGTAGAGGAGGATTTTCATTTCTTTGTGCAGGATTCATGCTCTTATCCCATAATTCTTGGACAGCGATTCATCACAGAGATGCGCATGGAAACAAAGGTAATGGATGATGGATCTGCTTATGCACGGATTCGCAATAAAGATGGCATGAGAGCAGTTCAGTTTATGATTGTGTGCGTGAACCATGTTAGAAATAGGGATACTCTCAGAGATGCACCTTTGCCCACTGTGAGGGATTCGGGTTTTCATTAGGTACCGCCGTTTCGCGAGACGACGGTGGTACAGAGCAGAGGAGATTGGAGTTCTCGCCTCCTGGCAGCAGTGTTTTCTCCTCCGGTTTTGTTGGGATTTCAGCAAACAGTTCGATGAGCTATCAGAAGATTTCTAGGTTGCCTAGAGCTGCCAGGCAGTACATATGCAGGAAGGAGAAAAATTTGAAAAATGCAGGAATTTTAGAGGATGATGAGCACATAGATGGGATGTATCACAGTATGATTTGTGCAGATATGATAGAAGAGATGAAAGATATGCTGAAAACTGATATGCAGAGTTGTCACAGTAATGTATTAGTGCAATCCCTGGACATGTTTCATGAAATTGCAGATTTTGTGTCACAGATTGAGTCAGAGGCTGAGGTGGCTCAGCAAAAAGTGTTGAGTGCTGAAGAAATTCAGCAAACAGAGTTTCCAGCTGATTATGATCAGCTTACAGAGACACAGAGGGCTGAAAATTTTCAGCCAATAGAGTTTACTGCTGAAATATTTCAGCATCCAGAGTTTAGGGCTGTTTCTATGCAGTCCATAGAGCAGAGGGATGAGGATATTTAGCCATTGGAGTGCAGAATTGCTGATTTACAGCATGAATTGAGTAATGCAAAGGATCATAATGAAGCCAGGGTTGACACGAAATACAAGACTGTGGATAAGAAGGTGAAGCGGGTAGCTGTACCGCTTCCACCTGACAGTGATCAGCAAATACAGAGGGCTTCCAAACAGCCAATTTTGAGGAATCCGGAGCATATTGGCCATAAATTTTCAGCAGAGACTCTTGCTGAATTGAAAATTGGAAATTGTGATTTCTTGCTACCCATAGAGAAGCAATGCTTTCAGGAGATGCTTGAGCGACATGGAAGGGGGTTTGCTTTTTTCCCGCATGAGATTGGATGTGTGAATCCTGATATTGTTGCTCCTATGGTGATTTTTACTATTCCTCATATTCCATGGAATCTCCGACCTATTCCAGTGCCTAAGGCACACCTGCCAAAGCTGATTGATTTGTTGAATGAGAAAATCAGGATGGGAATTCTTGAGCCTTCATCTGCACCATACTCAAACAGGTGGTTTACGGTTCCAAAGAAGAATGGTACTCTCCGATTTATACAGGACATGCAGCCAATAAACAGAGTTACTATCAGGAATGTTAGTATAGGTCCAGTTGTGGACGAGTTTGCAGAAGCATTTGCTGGACGTGCCATCTATTCTTTAGGTGATTTGTATTCAGGATATGATCAGTTTCAGCTGGCTTTGGAAAGCAGGGACATAACCACCATGAGAACTCCTATTGGGCTTGTCAGGATGTGTACCTTGCCTCAAGGTGCCACTAATTCTGTTGCACATATGATGAATGCCATGCATAAGGTTCTTTGTGATTATATACCTCAGCTTACTATGCCTTTCTTGGATGATGTGCCCATTAAGGGTGTGCAGAAGAAGAGAAGAATGAGAGTCTAAATGAGCAGGGATGCAGATACTTTGTGGCTGAACATATTTCAGCTTGTGAGAAGATTTTGGCCAGGTTAGAAGAAGTGAACTTGACACTATCAGGACAAAAATCTGTTTTTGGAGTGAATGAGGTTGTCATTGTTGGACATATGTGTGGATACTATGGCAGGAAACCCTCACCTGATAAGGTGAATGCTATAGGCAAGATTGCAGAGTATTGTTCTACCACTTCAGAGGTACGGAGATTCATTGGAGCTTGTGTGTTTTATATGATTTGGATACCTCATTTTGCACACATAGCAGATTGTTTATATCAGCTGCTTCGAAAGGGGCAGAAATTCTATTGGGATGAGAGCCACACTAGAGCCATGCGAAAATTGAAGAAGTTATTGCAGAATGCTCCTACTCTCAGGAAAGCGGATTATAATTGCGGAAGGCCTATTGTATTGACAGTTGACACTAGTCCAATTGGCATAGGTTGGGCTATGGGTCAAGATGATGCAGATGGAAACAGGTATGCTATTTGGTTTGGGGTGAAAGTCCTAAACGAGAGACAGAGGAGATATCCGCAAATCAAGAGGGAGTTACTGGGGATTGTTACGACTCTCAAATGTGACAAGGAGTACTTTATTGGAGCTTCAGTTGTGGTAGAGACAGATTGCTTGCCATTGATTGGTATGATTACGAGTTGCTCTACTCCGGATATAGCTATGCTGAGATGGATTGCATACATCAAGTCATTAAATCCGGAATTTAAACACATAGCAGGGAAGGATAATCCAGTGGTGGCAGATATGTTGTCTAGAGCCAGATATGATGATGAGGAGATGCTATTTGCAGAAAAAGATGATGCAGAAATTTCAGCCACTATGGTTGATCATGTTTGCCATGTCTATGATATTGTGGCTTTCATAGAAGAACTTTATGTTGGAGATTGGTTTTGCAGATTGGTAAATACCTTAGTACACTAAGCAAAAGAGATGAATGGACAGATGAAGAGTTCAAAAAGATCAGAAGGAAAGCCTACGGTTATTTTCTCAAGGACGGATTTCTTTGGAAGCATCCAAAGAAAAGAGGCGGATTACCTTTGCGGGTTGTCTGCGATAGAGGGACACAGTTGTTGAGATATCGAGCTCCACTCGTGATATGCCAGGGTGACCGTTGTGCATTTATGTCACCGACGTGTCAGTTGCAGATGCGGTTGGTACACCGCCCATGAATAATAGCTACATGATAGCTATCCTTATCTACTCTAGTTTGTGGCTCAGTTAGTATGCCACCTTAGTTAGTTGAGTTTGGTTTGAGACCCATATATATGGTTCTTCTATTTCTTTGTACTAGAGTTCTTTTTGGCTTACACAACTAAGAAGAGGAAAAACTGTTTTTAGCCTCCACCTCTGTGTGTATTCCATTGTGCAAGCAATAAAGCTACAAGTGAGACTCCTTCCTTCTCTCCCACAATCTTGACATGGTATCAGAGCCTTGTTCGTGGTAAGGAGCTCAAGAAAGCAAGCCAAGCTCGCGGTGTTCTGGTAAGAGGAGCAGTGTTGCTTTCATTTTCTGTTTTGGGAGCAGATCTCTGCAGGTAGCACAGCCGGAAAGTGCAGGAGTGCATTGTCTCAGGTTGAGACACCCTTCGCGGTGAAGCAAGAGGGCAGTATATGCTGCGGGAGAGGGATTTAGCCCTTGGCGACCTTGTTTTTTTGATTTGAGGCCATTTCGGGGCCTATTTTGGAGGCGGAAGTTTTCTGCATGCACTCAGGAAAAGGCCCAGTTTTATGCTGTGCAGCCACTGTTCTACAAGTCGGTGAAAAGTTATTGTAGAAATTGCATCGTATGCTTGTGCACAGAGACATTGGGAGTTACAGAATCATCCTTGTTGCCTGTTGATACAAAATCGTCACTAGGAAGTGACTGTGTGGTCAAGTACCACTTTCGTCAGTTTTGCAGATTAGCCCTTGTGAGGCTGAAGCTGTGTTCTTTGAAGTGATAGAACTTTTTGCAGTGTTCTGTAATGGCGTCTGATTCTCTCTCATAGATTGTCACTGAAAAGCTTGACAAGAACAACTTCCAAGCATGGAAGTTTAGAATGACGAATTTCCTTATGGGAAAAGGATATTGGGAATTTGTTGCAGGAAATGAAGAAGAACCAGTTCTTCCTGATGTTCCCAATCAGCAGCAAATGCAGGCATTTAAAGCATGGCATGAGAGAGCCAGGAAAGTTATGTATTGGCTGTCTATCAGTATTTCAGACTCTATGATTGTGCATATTCAGGATGTAAGTACGCCAAAGGAGGCATGGGATACTTTGTCAAAAATGTATAGCACAAATACTCAAGCCAGGAAAATGCAGCTCAAGCAAGAGTTGCATAATGTGCAAAGAGAAAATATGAGCATCAATGACTACCACATGAAGGTGAAGAAGATTGCAGATGCACTTGCTTCCATTGGGTCGCCAGTGGAAGATGATGATTTAGTTTCTGTGACCTTGAATGGTCTAGGAAAGGATTATGCGCAGTTTCGGACATCCATTTCCGTCCGTGAAAGATTTCCTGATTTTGAGGAGTTGATTGCTCTTCTAATTTCTGAGGAGCAGAGAAATGGTGGTGCATCTTCTTCAGGAGGAACTTCAAAAGAAGCTGTCTTCTACTCAAATGCTAGAAGAGGTAGAGGCAGAGGTAGAGGAGGCCGATTTGGAGGCCGTGGTAGAAATCAGAATATGCAGCAAACTCAAGAAAACCAGTCCTATGGAGGAGGACGTGGTAACTCTAGAGGCAGGGGGAGCCAAAGAGGTCGTGGTGGATGGCAAAGAGGCCAAAATGCAAACAGTAATGTTGAATGCTACTACTGTGGTAAAATGGGTAATATGGCTAAAGACTGCTATAAAAAGCAGAATGATATCATGAATGGAAAACGCAACAAGGGAATTATGCATCTTCTAGTAGACAGGGTGATGATAGAAATGAGCATTTGTTCATGGTGCAGCACATGAACAATTCTGTGACAAGTGCAGAAGAAAGCAATGATGTATGGTATGTTGACTCAGGTGCATCAAACCACATGACAGGTCATGCAGAATGGATGGAGGATGCAAGGAAAATGGAAAAACCAGGATTTGTGGAGACTGGTGATGATACTGCACATCCTATTGTGTAGATTGGAAAAATTCCTTTGTCTATGCAGGATGGGAAAAAGAAATACCTGTATGATGTTTTCATGTCCCGAATATCACCAAGAATCTAGTTTCTGTTGGTCAAATGGTTGAACAGGACTTGCAGGTCAGATTTAATCCTCATGGATGCTTTGTTGAGGATATGAAAAATAAAGGTCGCTTGATAGCAAAAGGAAAGAAGAAGGGCAGAATGTTTACGTTGGATGCAGATATGTCTGAATTGAGTGCAACAATGTTTGCACATGGGACCGGTGTAGTTGCAGATATTGATATCTGGCATAAACGCATAGGTCATGTTAATGTATAGCGACTTAAATCAATGCAGGCCCAAAATATTGTTGCAGGATTGCCCAAATTCAAGGTTGCAGAAATGCATAAGATATGTGAAGCCTGTCAATTTGGAAAACAGGCAAGGAAACCATTTCCTAGACATGTTCAAGAGAGTAAGAAGCCATTGGAATTAATCCACTCTGATGTGTGGACCTAAAGCTGCATCTCTTGGAGGCTGTCATTATTTTGTCACTTTTATTGATGACTATAGCAGAAAAGTTTGGGTGTATTTTATGAAAAAGAAAAGTGAAGTTTTTGGGCATTTCAAAACTCTTAAAGCTATGGTTGAAAAAGAAACAGGTTTGTAAATAAAATGCCTAAGGTCAGATGGAGGGGGAGAGTACCTCTCAAATGAGTTTGCAAGGTTCCTGCAGGAGCATGGCATAAAGCAACAATATTCATGCAGTCATACCCCACAACAAAATGGAATTGCAGAAAGGAAAAATAGGCATATTGGATAGGTATCTCTTGCCATGCTCAATGAAAAAGACTTGCCAGATTTTTACTGGGCTGAAGCAGTTGCTACAGCAGTCTACATAATGAACAGGACTCCCACTGCAGCAATACATGGGATGACTCCAGAGGAGAGGTATACTGGTAGGAAACCAGATATTTCTCATTTGAAAATTTTTGGTTGCATTGCCTATGTACATGTGCCAGATGAGTTGAGATCCAAGTTGGATCCAAAAGCTGAGAAGTGCATCTTTTTTGGTTACTCTCTGCAGCAAAAAGGATATAGATGCTATAACCCTTCTACTCGGAAGTTTACAGTGAGCAGAGATGTTATTTTTGATGAGATGAGTAGCTGGTATAAACCAGTAAATATGATTGATGATGTAGATGCACAAAACAGTAATGCTGCACAGAATTCACAACAGCAGTCATAAAATATTAGTGGACTTGGAGCGTCCTCTAGCAGTGGTTCACATTCTTTGCCATGGACAGGCAGATTGAGATCAGGAGAATCTTCTCAAGGCAGTGCAAATAGTGTATGCAGGTGTCACGAAAAGGAAAAGAGAAGGTAGATCAGCCCATGTTTGATGTGAATGCAGGTCACTCTTATGTGGATGGTGAATCCAGTGGCTCACAACAGAGCATTGATGATGAGTTGGGTATTCCTTCTATTGTTACACCTGGAGTAAGGAAGACCAGGGATGTTTTGAGAGCACCTGGGAGTGAACCTACTTTGCGCAGGTCAACCAGAGTTAGGTATCCTGTGAATAGGCTGAAATATGATGGATTTACAGCCATTCACTATGCATATATGGTCAAAGTGATACAGGAACCAGAACCCACTTCTTTTGAGCAAGCCATGGGAAAAGAAAAATGGGAGAAAGCCATGGATGAAGAAATGGATGCCTTGGAAGCAAATGCTACATGGGAATTGGTACCTTTGCCTAAAGGTAAGAATACAATTAGTTGTAAGTGGGTTTATAAGGTGAAGCACAATGCAGATGGTTCTGTGAACAGATACAAGGCAAGATTAGTAGTCAAGGGGTATGCACAAACATATGGCATTGACTATGAAGAAACATTCAGTCCGGTTGCAAGGATGGAAACCGTAAGAGCAGTCATTGCTATGGCTGCATCAAAGGAATGGTCTTTACATCAGATGGATGTAAAGAATGCCTTCTTGCATGGTGATTTGCAAGAAGAGGTATATATGGAGCAGCCACCAGGTTATGTGCATGCTGTTCATCCTGAGTTTGTTTGCAGGTTGAAGAAAGCCTTGTATGGCTTGAAGCAAGCACCTAGAGCATGGTCTGACAAGATAGGACAGTATCTTGTCACTATTGGCTTTCAGATTTCCAAGGTAGATTTCTCACTTTATGTGAGAAAAACAGAGAAAGGTATTATGCTACTTGTCATTTATGTTGATGATTTGATTATGACAGGTGACAGTGATGAAGATATCTGTCATGTGAAAATGCTATTGAAGCAGAAGTTTGAGATGAAGGATTTGGGAGAGCTGTGCTATTTCTTGGGCATTGAGGTGATTAGATCACCAAGTGGGATACAGCTCTTGCAGAGGCAGTATGGATTGGACATGCTGTCCAAATATGGGATGACAGGCTGTAAGCCTATTTCAGTTCCTTTGGAGCAGAATGTGAAGCTGAGCGCAGATGCAGGTGAGCTTCTGGAAGACCCTACTATGTACAGATGCATAGTAGGAAGTTTGATTTATATGACTATTACCAGGCCAGATTTGAGCTATGCTGTTGGATTGGTAAGTCAGTTTATGCAGGCTCCAAGGAAACCGCATTTGGATGCGGCTAGACGCATACTCAGGTATGTGAAGTCCACATTACAGTATGGACTATTTTATGAGACTGGGGTTCAGATACAGTTGCATGGATACACTGATGCTGATTGGGCTGGTAGCATTTCTGATAGACGATCTACCAGTGGATATGTGTTCTCTTTTGGGAGTGCTGCAATCACTTGGAGCAGCAAGAAACAGCCTACAGTTGCCTTGTCGAGCACAGAGGCTGAGTACAGGGGTGCAGCAATGGCTGCATGTGAGGTAGCTTGGTTGCATAAGCTACTTTATGATATGCATCAGCCTACAGATGGGCCAGTTGTCATTTATTGTGACAACATGAGTAGTATACACTTGGCAAATAACCCAGTCTATCATGCTAGAACAAAGCACATTGAGGTGCATTATCACTATGTGCGGGAGAAGGTTTTACTAGGTCTTATTGATCTAGTTTATGTCAGCACAGAGGATCAGGTAGCTGACATATTCACGAAGACATTGGGCGCAGAGAAGTTGCGCAAGTTTAGAGACCTGCTTGGTGTGCAGGAATTGGGATTGAGCTCGAGGGGGAGTGTTGAGATATCGAGCTCCACTCGTGATATGCCAGGGTGACCGTTGTGCATTTATGTCACTGACGTGTCAGTTGCAGATGCGGTTGGTACACCGCCCATGAATAATAGCTACATGATAGCTATCCTTATCTACTCTAGTTTGTGGCTCAGTTAGTATGCCACCTTAGTTAGTTGAGTTTGGTTTGAGACCCATATATAGGGTTCTTCTATTTCTTTGTACTAGAGTTCTTTTTGGCTTACACAACTAAGAAGAGGAAAAACTGTTTTCAGCCTCCACCTCTGTGTGTATTCCCCCATTGTGCAAGCAAGAAAGCTACAAGTGAGACTCCTTCCTTCTCTCCCACAATCTTGACAACAGTAACAGGTGATGAGGGAGTTTCATGAGAGTCCTTGGGCTGGTCATAGAGGAGTGTGGGCTACTTATGAGAAAATCAAGGAGAAATATTGGTGGAAAGGCATGTATAGAGATGTTTCTCACTTTGTTGAGACTTGCAGAGACTGCCAGATGTATTCGGTAGTGCGTCATCGAGATGAGCTTCATCCGACCTATCCGCTATGCATTCATTATAAGTGGGTAGTTGATTTGGTTACTATGCCTATGGGTCTATGGCAGATGAGGTATATTGTTTTGGCTAGAGAGGATCTTACCAATCATGTTGAGGGCAGATCTTTGAGAACGAAGACCACTAGTGTAGTGTGTAAGTTCTTATTGGAAGAAATTTTCTGCAGGTATGGTTGTGTGGTAAGATCACTGCAGATCACGGTGAATTGGATGCAGATGAAGCTAGGGAGTTTTTCTCTCAGCTAGGAATCAAGTTGGCTCTAACCACAGCATACAATCCAGAGGGAAATGGGAAGAGTGAAAGAGGGCATCCGCCGATAGTGAAAGCATTAGCCAAAGCATGCAGAGGACAGATTGGAGAATGGCCGAGACTTCTACCATTTGCTTTGTGGGCTGATTGTACGACTCATAGTGTTACCACAGGATATATGCCCGCAAAGTTGATGTATGGTCAGAAACCTGTTATGCCGACTGAGACTTGTGCTTTGACTTGGTCAGTTTTACCTTGGCAGGAGGATTTGACGAGAGAGGAGCTCTTAGCTCTTCAGATTCGGCAGTTGGAGAGAAGACCAGAGGATATTCAGCTAGCTATTGACAGGTTGAAGGTTGCTAGACTAAGAAATAAGGACAGGTTTGACAGCAGGCATCGCTTGCGGCCTAGAGCAATACAAGAGGGAGATTGGGTATTAGTCTTTGATAGCAGCCTTGAAAATCAACATACTGCACTTCGGAAGATGGTGAAAAGATGGTTTGGGCCGTACATAGTCAGACATGTCTTTAATAATGCAACATATGAGCTGACAGAATTGGATGGGACAGTGCTTAGAGTGCCTTTTGCTGGAAAAAGAATCAAGATTTTCAAGAAAAGAGATGATGAAGATTATGCATTGGAAGAATTTGCAAGAGAAGAGCAACGAGAAGAAACTCCAATGGAAGAGACAGATGATATGACAGATAATCTTGTTGATATACTAGAAATGCATAATGAAGAGATTGATTTGTTTGTGGATCTTGATGATAATGATCATGGGTAGTTGGCCCATCTGGAGGATGCGCAGGATTAGAGGGGGTGGATGTCGTATTGCTGCGCATCTGAGATGTGGAATCCACCAAAAAGGTTATGCTGAACATGGACCATTTGTCAAGGCACTTGCTTCTTATCATCACATGTAATTAGAGGGTGTCTGTCCAGATGTTGTCAGCCATTGGACATGGGTTTCAACTATATTACAGTCAGCGAATGAGACTTTTACATATGGAATAAGTGGATCTTTTTGGTATGCCACTAGCTTAGCCGTACAAATACTTCTCTTCGGTATCATTGCAATGGAAATTAAACGAAGGGCACCAAAGGCTCACACTGTTTTGTGGAACTTGTCGAGAAGGTCACATTTTGGCATGGAAATTCACCGTTAAACGTCTCAAGCTCTGTATTTATACCACTGAAAGGGTGTAAAGCCACTCCAACTAAAGTAGAGCTTCAGAGAAAGGTGCAAGATTTAAAAGGGCAATTTATTTATGAAAGAACTCAAAGGCATGCTGTAGGTCAAAAACTGAAAGAGTTACGACATGAACATGAAAAAAGTTTTGGTAACAAAAGCAAAAGCTTTGGGAAAATAAGTTCTGGGGGGGGGGGGGATTCAGAAGGAGAAGAACATGTTATCTATGCAGCTCTGCAGAAGCTTGCTTCGGAAAGTCCCAAAGAACTTCTGCAATGAGGAAGAGAGATACACCTGACAGAAGATGAGATAAAGCACTTGCAATAGGAAATTGCTGAACAAGAATCTCTGATTAAAGGTTATCAAATAGAAAATGAAAGAGCTCTGCAAAAACTGAAGAAGATCCGGGTAGAGGAGATTTTCTGAAGGAAAAAAACCTGGTAATTATAGGCGAAAATGCTTTTCTGGGACCTATTGTGGATAGAACAGAGGCCTGGGGAAAAAAAAGCAAGAACAACGGAAGAAAAAGAGGGACGAGATGAGCAGAGGATGATTAAAAAAAAGAGGTAACAAAGTATGAAGATGAAGAAAAAGATGGGAGGACGGCCTAAATTTTACCACCAAGAACCACAGGAAAAGGATCGCCATCGCTCTGATCGGATTCTGGAAGGAAAGCTTTTCTGATGGGAGAAAAGCTAATTTGGGGGCGAGAGTGCGCGGCTGACAGGAATGCGTGATACACACACACAGATTTTTTTCTGCTTCCTTGTTTGTTAGGAGTTCTGCTTTTTGTGATTTGGCCCAGCGAGGCTCCACTCGACAGGCTTAATTGTTCAGAACCTCAATCCATGGCGCTTATCTTCAAGGTCAAGTATCAGAGGACACTCTCTGCAGGTGGATGCTGCTGCATAAGACGAGGATCAAATTATTGGTGGAAGTGACAAAGACTAAGACGAAAAGAAGAATATCGAGCTGCTACAATGCCAAAGTGCCCCAATGATGTCGAAATGCTCCCACTCAGTGTATTGCTAGACAGATCCAAGTGTGTATAGAATCGCAACACAATCGTCATATCTGCCTGCATGCCTTTCGAATACTCGTAAACATTCCCAATAGGATTCCCATACCATGATGCTAACTCATCAAATACCACATCTCTGCTTATGAGTGTCTCATGCGTAGAAGGTACATAACACTTATAAGCTTTCCATTCCTGTGCATATCCAATAAACACACTTTTCACTGCCTTAGGATCCAATTTCTTCCTCTTCTCATCCGGTATATGCACATATGCAATGCTGCCAAATACCTTCAAGTGTGAAATATCAGGTTTACAACCATACAGCCGTTCATACGGAGTGACATCATGAATCCCTGCTGTAGGGGTTCGATTCAGCACATATACAGCAGTCACCACTGCTTCAGCCCAATAACCATTTGGCAGACATTTTTCATTCAGCATAGCTCTAGCTGACTCCATCAAAACCCTGTTTTTCCTCTCTGCAATACTGTTTTGCTACGGTGTATAACTGCATGTGAGCTATCTTCTGATCCCATGTTTAGCAAGATACCTGTCAAAGTAGTTTGAGACATATTCACCTCCTCCATCTGATCTCAAACATGATATGTAACAGCCCAATTCATTTTCAGCATGTTTCTTGAAGTCTTTGAATGCATCAAACACATCATCCTTATGTTTCAAGATATAAAGCCAAGTATACCTGCTGAAATCATCAATAAATGAGACATAATACTGTGCACCGCCAAAGGAAGCATTATGTGAAGGACCCCAGACATCAGAGTGTACCAACTGTAAAGGCCTAGTGCTGTTTTTTACATGTCTCATGAAAGAAAACCGTGTCTGCTTCCCAAACTGACATGCAGGGCATACATGACCAAAATCATTATACTTGAATTTAGGTAATCCAAGTACTACTTCTTTATGCTGCATAGATTTCAGCTTTTGTACATTGACATGTCCGATTCTCTTGTGCCAGATCTCTACATCTCTGATGGCACTCTCATCATGAGCAAACATAGCTGCTTTAAGTTCAGGAATGGTCGCTTCCAAAGTAAACATCCTGCCATCCCTTCTGCCCTTGGCAATTAGCTTGCAGCCATTTCCATACTCCTCAATGAAACATCCATCCTTGTTAAACCTCACTTGCAGATTCTGTTCTTCCATTTGACCCACATACAACAAATTCTTTGTTATGGTCGGTACATGTAAAACATCATGCAGGCCTTTCTTCTTGCCATCAGGCATCATCAATGGAACAATCCCTTTATGCTTTATGTCATGTTGGGTATCATCCCTAGTACATATATGACCATGTGTACTTGCAACCATCTCATCAAACCACTCTCCATGCGGGGTCATGTGGTTTGATGCACCTGAGTCAATGTACCACCTGTCATCTCTGTTCTGCCTTGACGCAGTCTTGGACACATGCTGCATGGCAAAGAGTCTATCAACTAACTCATCATGAGCACCACTGGAGGATGCATAATGCCCATGTTGTTTCCCTTTTGTCTTCATGTCATTCTGCTTTTTGTAACATTCCTTTGTAATATGCCCATACCGGCCATAATAATGGCAGTCCTTATCCCTGTTGGACTGATTAGACGACTGCCATGAACCAGAACCACCACCTCTACCTCGGGGTGATCTCCCCCTGCCTCTAAAACCACCAGATCCTCGCTGGCCCTGTGTATTGGCACCATGCCAATTACTCTGCTGCTGCTGCTATCCATAAGTATTACGAGTGTCACCACAACCTCGAAATGAACCACGACCTCTAGATCCTCTGCCACGCTGGCTAGAGTACAACACAGTGTCTCTACTCTGAGATGCACTAGAACCTGTATTCAAACCAAGTTTGACTTCCTCATGCAGCAACAAAGCAACTAAACCATATCATCTTCTGATACACTTGAGCCAATAGTAGCAAGTTGATCAGCTATGGTCTTAATCTCCGTGGTATACGTCTGGATGCTCTTGCCATTCCTAGACATGTTGTTGAACTGTTGTTTCAACTGGATCTTTCTTGCATGTGTCATGGTTCCATAATTTTTCATCAGTATGTCCCAAGCATCCTTCGGAGTCTCACATCCAGTGATTTGAATTACCATAGCATCAGATATACATAAGGAAAACCAATGCAGCACCTTGCATGCTCTTTCATTCCATAGCCTGTAGGCTCTTTTCTGTTCATTTGTTGGATTGTGTGCAGGCAACTTAGGAGCAACTTCATCTCCTGTACATAAATCCCAATAACCTCTGCCAACCAGAAAGTTTTTCATTCTGAATTTCCATAATGTAAAGTTCTTATTATCCAACTTCTCTCCAACTATCTGAGTGATATTGTCAGTCCCATGTGCATTAGCCATGATGCAATAGACTGTCTATCAAGTGCCTAACTCCCTGCAGTCCAATAAGTATGACTGATTAAGTTCAGTCCGTAATAGTTTATGACAGTTTTTTGCACTAAATTGCAGAAAAAAACCAGGGTATTTTAGCCCACTGACACCCCAAAACAACCCATAAACAAGTGGTCTCAACTGTAGATATAACTGTCAATACATAAGCTATGTGTTTGCTTAAGCTTAAGCTTATGTAACCTCACTGCCAGGGTACATACATGCAGTCTGAAAACTGTAAACTGTGAGTAACCAGCAGCAATTTCAAGTCCAAAACTGAGTGTGTCAACAAATTCAGTTTTAGGTTGCAGTCAACCAGAATTCAGCATACCAAGCTCCAAGCAGCTCCAAAATGTCTTTTGACCATGTCATACATTTACTTTGTAGTGGCAAGTTCAATACATGAGCATCTGAGTAGGCATAGACAACCTGTCTTCATTGACCAATGGCATAAACCTCATGAGCTGTTTGTAATTAATCAGGACAGTGTAACTGCATTTATTTCAGCTTCAAAATTCAGTTTTCAATGATACTCATTGCTTGCTTCAATTCTCCATGCATTCAACATGTATAGGCCAGTTCATATAGATGATGGAACCCCCAAGATGACCTGTATTGCTTCAGTAATGCACAGTACTTGTCATTGACTGTGTATGACAGTTTTCAGCCTGTCATTGATTTTCAGATCTGAGTATTCTATCATTGACTGTGTATGACAGTTTTCAGCCTATCATTGATTTTCAGATCTGAGTATTCTGTCATTGACTGTGTATGACAGTTTTCAGATTTTCAGATCTGAGTATTCTGAGCAAGAGATCTTAGCTCCAAGACATTTGATCCAATGTATATATGCTTTGATACATTCTTGTGCTCCAAAGATGCTTTTTGAGTGTAGTACAAGGCTCCTATGTGTCAGTAACGACTGAATGCATGCTGTCCATTCATGTTTACAGTAGTTCAGAAATGATTACAGGTCTGTGTTTGTCACTCCAGCTCATAACAGAGCTCCCACACAAGCATTTACTCCTTGCACACTTCAAATACCTTCAATAGTGAGCATACATGCTCTATGAACCTTGTCCAGGTGCCCCACTGAAGATTGACAGGTTGCTGTCCACTCAGATCAGCAGGCGCAGATTTTCAGATACAGGTTTCAGGAGGCAGTCCACGATTTTCAGACTCAGGAGGCAGTCCACGCTGATTCCTTCCTTTGACTATGGCTTCATTTGCAAGTGTCCAGCTTCTTCCTCATTCCTTACTTTCATCTCCTTTGCACTGCAAGTTGTCATGCCCATTCTCCCACAGCCTCATGGATGAAGCTCTGATACCATGTTCAAAGAGTAGAGAGAGAGAAAGGGAAAGACTCCATATCCATGAGCCTTCAGGCTCTCAAGCTCATTTTCTTCATTTCCACACACTCAACTGAAAAGCACACACTCTACAAGATAAAGTGACCTAGTGTAAATGTAGACTAGACTGACTAACTCTAGTCAGGTCACTGACTGACTACTAACCCGACTTAATTTATGTAGTCACATGTAGAAAGCTGTACACACTAGCTGTCATAGATGTCGGTCATAGATGAAGACACACTGACGGTGAGCTTGATTTCTAACAAGTTCCTCTTCTGGCAAGCTACTACCCACCTTTAGGTGGTATTCAGGGCTATCTGCATCCACAAAAGTCAACTGTATTTCACCTTCTACTTCACGAATGAAGGTCCCACGGACTGCTTCTAGATAGAGATCTGACTTCTTCAAGGGAGTGGTGTCCTCATTTGATGTTCCACTAAAACCGACTTCTTCTTTGGGTTGCTCCTTGGAATATTGAAATGGGATTAGGGCTTTTTTGGGTTTGGTTTCAAAATTAGTTACCTCTTGGCTCGAGGACTCATCTTTTGATGATGCATCCAAGAATGTCACATAACAAGGACCCTTTGATGTTTGTTGGGGCTGTTGGATTGGTGATTGTTGGCAAGGTGCATCATCATCATCTTTTCTTGGGAAGGATGGGTGAGGGCGGCAAGAGCCACTGCTTAAAAATGGCTTATTCTTTTTAATCCATTTCTTAAAAAGATTTTGCATATTCTCAGGATCCATTTACCAGACCAAATGGTACCATTGCCATTCTGTCCCACAGCATGAGATCTTCTTCTTTTGGTGCTTCTGGGATGTCCTCCTTAGATGTATTCTCTTTAGGTGGGATAGATTCTTCCATTTCGCTTTTATAACCGCCTTCCTCAATATCATCTTTGTTCTCTTCGGACTCTGTCTCTATCTTTGTCTCTGTAGGAGCTCTGTAAGAGAAGAACAGGTTCTCTGTTTCATCTTCTGCCTCTGTCTCTGGCTCTGCTTTGGCCATGTAGTAGGGAGAGTAGTACATCAAGGCCTCTATCTCGCTATCAGAGGTAATGTTGGAAGTCATTCCTAGTTCAGACATGAATTATTCACCCATTGACAAGGACTTTGCATCTTGAGGGAGTTGGCTTACAGTGCCCACTGTTAGGGACCGTGCCTTTGTTTTCTTGGGAAAGATCTGTTTAATAGCTTCCTCTTTTGCTGATGTACCATTTGTACCTTCATTGGAGGAGTCTGATAAGACTTCAATAGAGGTAGATCCATTACCTTTCTACGACCTATACAACTTCAGTACCACTTTGTTGGGTCCTTTGCCTAGGGTCAGGGTTCCTTTGAACCAATCCATCCTCGCTCTCGCTTCAAAAAGCCATGGTTTTTCCAATAGCAGAGGGTATGAGGTCTTATAAGAATTTGGTCTCACCACCAGATACATCAACCAATAGTCTCTTCTTGCTAGGGTTGTCTTCACATATGGGAGAATGCCTAAAGGTTTGATTCTGCTCTGGTCTTCCAGTCTGATAAGCCACTGTGTAGGTTGCATACCTTGTAGACCTAGATCCTTCATTGTGACATCCATCATGATGTTTACTAATGAGCCTCCATCAATCAGTGCATCTGCAATGAAGCAACCTTCAATCCACATGCCAGTCTCTGGAGTACCAGGGATCTAGGAAGGCGTTGGCTACATCCACTTTCTTTACAGGCTTTGGAGCCTTATTGGTCTTGGTTGCTGTTGAAGAAGCAACCCTTAATCCACGTCTTTAAGTCAAGATGCTTTTGAACTTCTTTCGGTAGCTGGGAGACAGCATCAGCAACTATCGGAATGTTAAGTTTGGTTTAAAGGTGTCTAGGTCTTTAACCAAATCATACTCTTTGATAGGATCCACAAGCTTTTCCAATCGGCTGGGAAATGGGGCCACACTCACTTTTAGCTTCCCTTTTTCTTCTAGAAGCGGCAACATTCGCACTTCTTCATCATGAGGAGCTCCTTCCACATCCTCTATTTCCTGGATCTCTGGTTCTGTCTCCGCAACTGTTTATGTAGCTCTCTATGGCTATGTAGTACTCTGTACTGTACCATTCTGTTATGTTCTATTCTGGTTTTTTGTTGGAAGATGGAAGTTTATTGTTTTGGCAGGAGGATTAATATTTTTTTTGGACAAGTGGTTTCTTCTTCTTGGCACACGTGATGGCGAAAACCTCCAATTCCACCAAATTGGAGGCAAGCTCTTTAACCTTGGATTGGTTATTAGCAGTGCTGTTCTTCATTGGAGTTGGGCTTGGACAGTCTTTTGCAGTGTGGCCTTCTCCTTTGTATCGACTGCATAAGGGCTTGTAATCCATAGACCTTCTAGGGTTTGGACAATTCGGTGAGATATGACCCTTTTCTCCACATCTGTAACACTCCACCTCTGATCTCTAGCCATTGCCAGACTGTCATCCTCTGTAACTCTGAGAAGGAAACCACCTTGGACCGAAATTAGGACCAAACTCCCTAGGCTTTGGTCCAATGTCCTGTATTGTCATTTTGGATTCTAGCAAGTTGAATCTTGCGTCTTCATCTTTCTTTCTTCATTCATGCATCTCTTTCACAGAGAAGATATCCTCTGTATGGTTCTTCCTCAAACAATATGAATAGAAGGCTCCAAGAATGGTTGGTTTTCGGGTACATTCAGTTGCTAAATGTATGCACTCCTGCCATGTATGCAGTAATCACATCCATAAGCTCTGTGATTACTGCATACACTGGTTGGATTGACCACTGCAGTAATCACATCCATAAGTTCTGGTTCTGATTTGGAGCTCCTGTTGAGACTTGGGGTTGTTGATTCCAGTGGGTAGGATTCCACTGTTGTTGAGTCGCCATTGGAGGAACTGTTTGAGACCACTGCTGTTGTGGTTGAACCATCATTTGAGGCATTGTCATCTGCGGCCACTGTGGATTAGGTGTATTGTACTGCGACACTGTTTGCATCTAGGGGTAGGGGTAGGGAACTGTCCTTGGGACTGCATTTGGTGGGTATACAATTCTTAGCATGGGAGGAGGTAAGACTCCTCTTCTTGAGGTCATTGACAACCTTGCTTCAACTTTATCATACAATCTTGCACCTTCCACTGCAGCTTGTAGATTAATTGGTCTTCTCAATTCCACGAACTTGTGAACTTCTGGTTGTAGGCCTCTGAGAAACACTCCTTTTTGGATGCCTTCATCCAAATGATGATTGGTCCATCTCTTCAGAATGGATTCCATTTGTGAGATATAAGCTTTTACTCTTTCTCCAGAGGACTAACTTAGATTCATGAACTCCTCTCGCATCCGCTCTTCAAAACCTTCACACCTGAATTTAGTGAGAAAGGCCAACTTCAAGTTGTCCCATGTGCCAAAAGTTCCTGCTACTTATCTTTCATACCATTGAAATACTGCGCCCTTGAAAGTGGTGGGGAATATTGCTAACCAATGCTCGAAGGTTCTGGCATTGTTAGTCACACATGCTACCATAAACTGTGCTACGTGAAGGTCAGGGTCTTCATTGTACTCTCCCTTAAAAACTGGCAATGGGACTACATTTGCTGGCCTATCATCAATATTTCCAGGACGAATCTGACTAGGAAGGGGACCTTGAGTCACCATGGGGACTTCTGTAAAGAGTGCTTTTAAGGCATCAAAGGAGGCTTCAGCTGCAAGCTCGTTCTCAGCCTTTATTTTTTCCTTCTCTCTTCTCACATACCTCTGGACTCTTTCTAGTGCTTGCCTCTTGATTGCATCATTCATCAGGGGGTTGGCTCCAACCAATTATTTTGGACTCAATAGAGCAGAATCAGAGGGAACTTTAGTCTCTGTGGGACTCTCTGGCCAACATTTCTTCTACTTCCTTATTCTCTATGTCTCTGAATTCAGCCTTCAAACCACTACAGAGGGGGAGATATTCTATTCTGAAGGTATCAAAACTCATTCTTTTGAGGATCATTGTTGTGCTATCATCATAATAATGCCAGCTTCTGATGGTTTCAATAGTGTATGTTGTAAAGAATATCTATCTACCACCTTCCAGTGGGTTGCTAATTGAACAAACAAGAGATTGTCAATGCACCAGGCATCCCACGTGTCCTACTGTTGAGCATCTATGAACAAATTCCAACTCTTTTCTTTCTTGTTTTTGTGAACCTCCACTGATCACGACTCTTGAAGCTTCTTCACAATCTCTCACTTGATGATGTCTGGAAAATTCTCAATAAATGCCAAATCTTCCATAGATGGTCATTCTCTCTATTTCTGCACTTCAGCTTGTTTCCAAACAATTTGCCACCAAGATGCACGTCTCTGTTGCTTTTGCATCATGATGGTAATATGTTTCCGCCATTAAGGGATGAACTTCTTGTGGAAAGTGGCTTTGGTAATGAGAATCTCCAACTCTTCAATGGAAGAAGAAACTTTGTATACATCCATTGAATTCTTCTCTTCTTGGCAATGCCATTTCCTTCATTTTTAGCCTCTTTTGATGCTTGTTGATGGCAGTTTTCCTCAGCTGCGCACCAAAAACATGGAGCTTCAATAGAGACACCAAGGAAAAGGGGTTTCTACTGTAAGAAAATCTATCTTGTAACGTCAACAAGCTTTTGTTTCATTCTTTAGAGAACCACAACAAGGAAAAGAATACCACTAGCAAGAAATCTTCACGCAGCATCATATAAACAATTCTCCCATGGTTTTATCTTCAACAAAATTCATCATTCTCTTTATATTCTTCATAGAATTCATCAACCAACAAAGATAACACAAGAGAAACACCACTTTGTATGGAAAAATACCACATATGATTCATCTTCATTGTCTTCTTAGTTTTCTCTCATAGTCTTTCATAGAAAGATACATTTTTTTGCATAAAATTGGCTATCTCTAACGAGGTTCAGAGTAATGAACTTAGGAGCCTATGAATGTTTACTAGGAATGGATTGGTTGATTCCCAATGATACTCATATCCATTGTGAAAAAGGTCAAGTCACATTTCAGGATTTGAACGGTGAGATAGTGATTACACAAGGTGAAATAGGGAAACCTAAAGTTCAATTAGCAAAAGCTTCTCAAATTGTGAAAGGCTTGAAGAAGGGATTATCTGTTTACTTGATCAAACTTAACAAGATAAATCAAGATGGTCAAGCAAAAGAAGAACCATCCTGGTTAAAAGAGTACACCGACATATTTTCTGAAGAGCTAACTGAGTTACCCCTGGAAAGAGAAGTTGATCATGAGATCAAACTTGTTCCAAGAGCTGCTCCAGTGGCAAAGAGACCTTACAAAATGCCTATTCCTGAAGCCATTGAGCTAAAAGAGCAATTCAAGCAACTGCTAGAACAAGGGTATATCCGGCCAAGTAGTTCACCATGGGGAGCCCCAGTATTATTCCAAAAGAAGAAAGATGGAACTCTCCATCTTTGTATTGACTACCGAGGGCTAAACCAGGCAACAATAAAGAATAAGTATCCGATCCCGAGGATAGACGAGCTTCTTGATCGTCTACAAGGAGAAAAGATCTTCTCTAAGATCGATCCTCGGCCAGGATATTATCAGATTAGAGTCAAGAATGAAGATATTCCAAAGACCGCCTTCAACACAAGATACGATCATTTCGAATTCATTGTGATGTCATTTGGGTTGACAAATGCTCCAGCTACCTTCAACAGGTTAATGCAAGACATTTTTAGACCTCATCTTGATGATTTTGTTCTTGTATTCTTTGATGACGTCCTAACTTATTCTAAGGAGAAAGAAGATCATGAACCACATCTTTGCATTGTCCTGGAGACAATGAGAGCACACAAGTTGTATGCCAAAAAGAAAAAGTGTGACTTCTTCAAAAGGAAGATTGAATACTTGGGATTCATAGTGTCTGCTGAAGGTATATCAGTAGATCCTGCCAAGGTCAAGGATGTTCAAGATTGGCCACCCCCAACCACTATCAAGAAAGTGAGAAGTTTTCTAGGTCTAACAAGATGGTATAGGGTATTCATCAGAAACTATGCCCAAATTGCAGCACCTCTTACAGACCTACTCAAAAAGCAAGTTGCCATTAACTGGACGCCAATTGAACAATCTAGCTTTGAGCAACTAAAGCATAGTTTGGTAACTGCTCCTATCTTAAGGCTACCTGACTTAAGTAAGGAATTTGAAGTTGTCACAAATGCCAGCTCTCTTGCATTGGGATGCGTACTAATGTAAGAAGGTCATCCTATAGCTTACTCTTCAAGAAAATTGAAAACCCATGAAGAGAGATATGCTATTCATGACCTGGAGTTGTTAGCTGTGATTCATGCTCTCAAATTATGGAGACATTACTTGCTTGGAAATAAGTTTTCCTTAGTCACAGATCATAAAAGTCTTAAGTGGATTTTTACTTAGCTTGATCTTGATATAAGGCAACGATGTTGGATCGAGATTCTGCAGGAGTATGACTTTGAAATTAAGTTCAGACTTGGTAAAGAAAATGTAGTAGCAGATGCCCTTAGCCGTAAAGCCTTCCTTAATGCTCTTATCACTGAAGAACCATCTAAGGCAGAAACTCTAGCTACAATGGTGTCAATGCCAACTAATCCTATCATTGAGTTGACCAAGGATGAAGCAAATAAGGACCCAGACTATCAACAATTGTTTTGGGAAGTTCAAAATAAGGAACAAGATCCCAAACTCAAGACTAAATATCAGGAATTCTCTACAGATGAAGATGAAGGACTTGTTCATTTTAGAATGAGACTATGTATTCCTTCAAGTCAGACTCTTAAGAGAAGGATACTTTGGGAAGCACATGACTCTCCTTTTTCAGGACACCCGGGGTATGCAAAAACCCTTAATGCTATCAGGAAAAGCTATTACTAGCAAAAAATCAAGGGTAATGTACTTAAGTATATTAGTAAATGTCTAAATTGCCAAAGGGTAAAATCTGAACGTGCCAAGTTACTAGGAAAACTCCAGCCACTTGACATTCCCTAGATGAAATGGGAATTTATTAGCATGGACTTTGTAGTTGGGTTACCTTCTGTGCAAGGAGAATATAACTCAATAATGGTGATAGTAGATATGCTAACAAAGATCGCTCATCTTATTCCAACAAAAACCAATTACAAAGCTTCAGATATTGCTAGAATTTTTGTAAAAGAGATTTTTAGGTTACATGGGTTACCTAAAAGGATCATTAGTGATCATGATTCTCTTTTCACATCACACTTCTGGAAGAGTTTATGTGAAGCCATTGGAACCCAACTTTGTTTTAGTACTGCTTATCATCCACAAATTGATGGGCAGACAGAACGAGTTCATCAAGTAATTGAGGATATTCTACGTGATATTGTAGCAAGGAACCTAAAAGGTGGATTCAGTATCTATCCTTAGTGGAATTTGTTTATAATGCATCCTATCATCGAAGTATTCAGATGACTCCATTTCAGGCACTATATGGTCAAGATTGCCATATACCACTTAACTTTTCCGATTCTACTCTAAGGGTAGAAGCCTCAAGAAAAACGTTAGAAGAAATGTATGATCAAATCAAGATTATCAGACAAGATATTCAAGTTGCCAAGGACCGACAAAAGATGTATGCTGATTTGAAGAGGCAAGAACGAATCTTCAAAGAGGGACACATGGTCTTCATCCATGTCCATTCAAAGAAGAGTTCTCTGTCTTTAGGAGAATTTAAGAAGCTAAATCCAAGATATTGTGGATCCTATAAGATTCTCAAGTGCTTAGGATGACCAAGTGCTTACAAGATAAAACTCCCTGAGAATATAAAAATCCACAATGTATTTCATGTTAGCTTATTGAAAGCATACGTAGCTAACCCTAACCATATCCTTGAAGATCACCTAGCCAAGGAGTCCTTGAGCTAAAGCTTGACAGAGTAATTGATGTAAGGGAGAGAAAATTGAGGAGTAGAACCCTTAGAGAATATTTTGTCTAGTGGAAGGATTATCCTAAAGAAGATGCTACGAGTAGATGAGAATGCTCTTCATCAACAATACCCACAATTTCTCTTGAGATGATGACATATCGATTTCTCTAAGGGAAGGAGGATGTAATATTTCCATGCAATAAAAGTTAGTTGGTTAGTTCAAAGGTTAGTTAGTCAATTAATAAGTTAATAAGGTAAAAAAATTAACTAACGTTAATAACTAACTAACATTAAAAATAAATAAATAAATAAAACCGAGAGTCGTAATTTGATATTTTTTCTAAATTAACAAGGACCGTAGCCACCCTTAACGGAAGTTATAACATGAACGAGAGTTATATTAAGCACTGGTGTTAATGTGTATAGTATATATGGTCTAAAAATATTAGATTTTTGGACAAGACTAGTATGTTTTAGATATTTTAGATACTATCCTAAAAAGATATGGAGATTTCTAGAACTGGATGTCATTTAAAAGAAAAGACAAGTGATGCGTTAGTTAGTTTTGAAGATTTTACAAAAAGAGAGAGAGAGAGAGAGAGAGAGAGAGAGAGAGAGAGAGAGAGAGAGAGAGAGAGAGAGAGAGAGAGAGAGAGAGAGAGAGAGAGAGAGAGAGAGAGAGAGAGAGAGAGAGAGAGATTGGCAAAAACACGCATGCCGCGATCGCAGCCTATAAGCAGTAGACAACACTTCAAACATAAAAAAGAAGAAGGAGTGAACTGAGAGCTTTCTAAACAAGTGTCTTGGGGTTTTACACCCCTTTCGGAGCCAATGGAACTATCAGATTTATGATCTGAATATTAGATCACTGATTTTTCCAAGATCCCCTCCACAAAGAGCTCCACTTCTCAGCCACAACCCCTCTCCTCCAATTCACTATAAATAAGAGGCATAGGCAGCAGTTAGGGAGACACAAGGAGATCTTGAGAGGCTGCGAGAGAGAGGTAGAGAGAGAAAGGTAGAAGGATACCCCTCCAAGAGGTTGCAAGGAGCCAGAGAGAGAGAGAGAGAGAGAGAGAGAGAGAGAGAGAGAGAGAGAGAGAGAGAGAGAGAGAGAGAGAGAGAGAGAGAGAGAGAGAGAGAGAGAGAGAGAGAGAGAGAGAGAGAGAGAGAGAGAGAGAGAGAGAGAGAGAGAGAGAGAGAGAGAGAGAGAGAGAGAGAGAGAGAGAGAGATCAATTCCCCTATCTCGGTCTTCAATAAGCCATCTTCTCTTATGTTCTCTCATCTCAAAATCTATTCCACCTTCCCTACCTCTCGAACCACTCTTGGACAATGGCTCCAAAGCGAGGAAGTGAAAAATCATGGGGACCAACGCAACTGATCAAGCAACGGGTATTGCCAATGATATGAGAGTGCCTGAGGTTGTCGAGTTGCCACTAGCAACAACGGAATATCGGGAGTGGCTAATGCAAGCGCGAGTAAAGACGAAGTTCCTAATGTTGTCATGCTGCCAAACCTAGTTATTCATTACTAGATTATTATTTTGCTATATAAAATAATTACATAAAAATATTAGCTTCCATATTTTTTACTTATAAGAATTGATAACTTCATCTAGAAAGCATACTAGTACAAGCATAAATGATTATTTGTTATGAATTGCAGCTAGATTAATTGAGATTCTAAATCGTAGAATCATGATAGAAAAAATTATCGAAGGTTATTGTACACATTTCTTTATGCACATTCGATATAGTTATGATCAAATGCAACAAGGTTAAGTGTCGACTAATGCTTGTTATAAAAACTAAATGTCTAATCAAGAGTCCTATAAGTCATCTCATTGAGTTATTGGCATAATATATTTCTTTTAAGAATTTCTCTTATGTTGGGTAAAATAGCCCAAACGAAAAATTCATGCCTTATCTAACATGTTATAAAAGATGTACTCAACACTTCTTTATGGGGGAAAGAATCCTCATTAGAATGTAAGGTTACCTTAGGATAAGGTCTACCTGGGCTATATAAAACTGTGAATTACATGATGGAGTGATTGTCATTGCATCATTTGAAAGGACTATTTGTGTTTGCTAGAATCTAGATTTTTGATTGAAATTATTGACAAACAGAATAAAAGGAAGGATCGCGCTAGGCTACCCCCAAGCTAGCGGCGAGACCCTACTCCAAGAGAGTCATGGTTATCACTATGAGAGACTTGGACCGGCTCTGTGGGCGAAAGGTCTGTCAGTAGGGATAGTCTTGGGCAGTAGAAAATATAGGTGCCAGAGGGGGCTCTGGCTGTAAATCTTGCATTGTTCCCAGAATCCGACGAGCCCCTTCGTGACCCATGATGGGATCCTAGAATCCTAAATACTAGTTACAAGGGTGGAATCTTGGTGGACAGAATACCCTCGTGGAATTCTGTGTATCTTCTGCAGGGTCGAAAAGATGGAAATTGTAATAAGCTTCCAATATAATAAAGAAGTTCTTTATTCAAGGACTATTTGAATTGTATGCGTGTCTGTGAGATAAATTACGTGAATAAACATGTGATTTAACAGACTAATTAAGGAAGCTGGTTGTATATGTCCCAATAAATGTGCTGTAGGCAATTAAAAAAACTAAAGATGACCCCATCATCAAAGGAAAGTGGGTGGGCGTAACCCCTGACGGGTCCGTCCAATGGTAGGGTGGTCCTAGTTAGTTGGGAGCTTTTCTAAATCGGCCATAGAAATAGGAAGACGGCAAATTGACCAACTCGTCGTTAGGTAGAACCAACTTGCATTGTTTTAGGGGACCGGAATGGGATTTTGCCTTATGGACAGGAGGGTTGACGTATCGCACTCCCCTCTGTCTCCCATTCTCTTTGAACCAAGTGCAATGGAAAGTCCGCTTTAGATCGAGTAATCCTATAAAAGTGGAAACTCAAAATTATTGATGCTAGCTGGCTGCTAGGAGATCCATATGATTTTAGGAACCCAGAAATTCAGGTTGATCCTAGTGGGTTTGGTCGAAACTTTCTCGTTGCGAAGTAGACTCAATAGGGCCTAAGTGACAAACCCCATGATGTTCTAAAGGAGCGCCAAGTGGCATTATTTTTGGGAAACCTACTGATGGACTACTAAAAGGTGTGCCGTGGATTGAGACCGGCGGACACCTCACACATTTTTCTCCAAAATGGGTTTTTATGGAGGTCAAGTTCACTTAAGAAAAGATCCAACACTTTGAGGGAAAACAAGAGATGTCTTGGCTCAAAAGCTAGACATTTTTTAGAAAACTATACAGGAAAACATGTGAGCATTACTTAGAAGCATTGGAGAGAGCTGTATGGGATAACAACAAACATTGCAAGCATACCATGACTTGCATTTCTAAGGATGGAGGTTTGGAGACACCTCGATGTTTTCCTAAAGCTCCTCAAGCAACAAACAAAAACCTGCATGTATCCAAAAGAGTTTAAATGTTCGATTACAAATCTTGTTCAAGCAATAAAGGAGACATGGGGAGAAAAGGATATCAAATTTTATTTGGTAAGAGAGAATATTTAATCCAAGATTTTTTGATAAAATTTCCAATGGCATAAAATGATCGTTACTCTTTTGAATTTGCAGCATATCCTTCATATCCATGGGTCTTACATTGTGGAGGAGCAAGGCCCCCTAGTAACTTATAGTAGCCAAGGCATGGAAACATCTCACTATCAAGCACATACAAGTTTTTTTCGAAGCACAAGACATGGAGGAGGAGTTACAAAAAGCAAGGCTCTTGAGGAGCTATTTAATTGGTTTTTTTGATGATAGTTTCAAAGAATGAATACTAAATATAACAATAAACTTGAGAAATCATAGTATTTTTCAAATAAGAAAAGTGCAAAGCTAGCTCTCACGAGCCTTTATATCATCCTCCCCCTCCGGGATATTTTCTCTATAACACACACATTTTTTTCTTTTGTAGCCAACTATTGATTTTATATCAGTTCGCCGGTTTGTTGCCAAAGCATAAGATGAGAGGGCCAAAAAGTATCTTGCTTTAAAAGTAGTGAAACTAGGACTATAACCAAAAATCTTAATTGCCGCAATCTTCTCCAAAAACATCACCTTGTGTGCATTGTACTATAACCCAGAGAAACCAAGTAGCATTGTAAGTGCTTTGATACATAGTATAGGCCATGTTGCTTCCTCTGAGAAGATGTTATGAAATACTAAGAAAACATGTGGATCAATCCTTGCTAAGCAATGGCCAAGTGCAACACATTTCAGTGAACTAATACCAACTCTCGTTCCTTTTTCCCGTCCTAAGAAGTTATCAAACTCTTCAATCTCCAACTATAAAAAAAGATAAATGTCAAATGAACATTGAAATCAAATATATTAATGTATATCTTATAGAATTCGAGATAATAGTACCAATTGATTTTCATCATTCTCTAGCTTAGTTGGATTCCATATGTTAATTGATGTTTGTGCCTCATTTGGTATCTTCTAATTCTTTAACATATTGCGACTCTTCTCTTCCAAAATTGGAAATTCCAAGTCGATCTTTAAGGTCATGGAACTCCTCTTCAGTAATCCCATAATCTTTCTCAGCATTCTTTGCCTTATTAAAACAAAGAGAAAGGGCATCCCCCCTGCTTCAATAAACTTGTTGTCTGTAATTTTAGTTTCAAGTTTAAGTTGCTCTTCTTTCGATTCATTGTTGACGTCACAACAATGCCATTTGCAGCATTAAAAGCCTTTGCAATGATTGTTAAACAATAATCCTCCCTAAGATTGAAGAACCTTTGGATGTCTGATAGGTAGCATGTATTCCTTGTCCTTGATAGGGAAAGTTGGAAGTGAAGCAATAGTATAGAAAGAAGAGTCACATACAAGATTTACATTTGCATGGTTTTCTTCAATAATGGTCTCAGCTTTGAATTGGGCAGCATCTAGTTCACCAGCAATATATGCTTCTTGCTTAGGGTCCAAACATTCCTCTGTATCCTTGTCATTTGCTACCTCATCCTCCAAAAGGTAGAAGCTGGAACATTTTGGATCCTCTAATTGTTGTTCATTAGATTTAACATGATATTTAACAAGAGTATACACAATGAATGCAGCTAGTTCTCACATTAGCCTGTATTTCCTAGAATGAGGTAGAACAAAACAAATCTGAGGTACAAAACGTGTCAAGAGAATGAGATGTGCACTTTCTTGAAAACAAAGCCTTCTTTGAAGGTGAGTTTCCAATAGGTATGTGAACATATTCCTTTGCATCCTTTTCAACTATCGGAAATGCAAGACTTTCAAACTCAACAAACTCCTCTAGAAAAATATTCTTGCATGAGTTCAAGACATGGTCAATATCCTAGTCAGGGTTGAATTATCATTTGCAATTCCGTAGTAAGATAACTCCATGCCATTCTAAAGAAGAAAGTCTAGGAGCCTTTCTGATGGAGAAACCTTTGTGATTTGAGACAATCCAAGAACCCTCAATGGTGACTTGCCTTTGGCTGGATACTTCCTAGGCATTCCCACACTGCTGAACAAGGGGAGGAAATAGTGGGAATTTTAGGGCAGAAGGCAGGAAAACCAAAAGCCCTTGACCCTAATGACAATCTTATTCTTTTCTTATTAGGGGTGACCTGCTCTTGGGAGCTTGCAACATCCTTTGGTTCAGATATGAGTGAAAGCATGATATGGCACAAAAGTGTGCACCTGACCTTACGAACAATGCCTCCTCGCTTTGTATTTGGGGATCCATGATACGGCACGAAAGTGTGCACCTAACCTCATGAACAATGCGTCCTCGCTTCATATGTGGGGATCCACAATACGGCATGAAACTGTGCACCTGACCTCACGAACAATGCCTTCTCGCTTCGTATTTGGGGATCCATGATATGACGCAAAAGTGTACACCCGACCTCATGAAGAATGCCTTCTCGCTTCGTATCAAGGAGTGCTAGTAACAACGTGAATCGAAAGATGAAAACTGCAAGAGGAGCTCAAATCTAGCTAGGCTAGATAATTTGCTAAAAAAATCATAAATGTCTAATCATGTGTATATACAGACAAGGATAGCGATTTGCCACATGGACAGCTACATGGATGGCCCTTGCAAACCCTAGCCAATAATACAGTGCCACATGTCACCTACCCCACAGGTATAAAAGGCCAATGATGGCTTATGTGGCTCACTTTTTGTGTCCACGACTGCAAAAGATGATACGGAGAGAGCGACCACTTGCATTGCCAACCATCTTCAAACATGGCACCGTATCGGTTAATCCTGTTTCAAGCTTGGCTAAAAAAATTGCACTTTCTAGGATCCAAAAAAGAGACATGGTGTAAATACACTCTGTGAGATCTTAGTGTTCCTTATGAGTGATGTTCGATCTACAGATACGGTGCAAATACCTAGAAATGTCGAGCCCAACGATTGTTGCTTCATGCCGTATCTGTCAATTGCCTAAACATCAAGCCGTGACTTGTAGATATAGCATGAGTAAGAAAATTTCAGTATAGCGCTTGAGTCCATTGGCACCGTATCTGTAGTTTGCCTAAACCTTGAGCTGGAGTCAGACTCGCGACTTGCAGATACGGCAGGAGTAAGCAAATTTCAGTATAGTGATCGAGTCCATTCACGCTGTATCTGTCGTTTGCCTAAATGTCAAGCCAAAGTCAGATTCAACTTGCAAATATGGCACGTGTAAGCAAATTTCAGTATAACGCTCGAGTGCATTCATGCCATATCGATCATAGAAAAACGGCCATGCAAGCTTCTAGAACTTTGCAGATACAACGCGAGTCGACAAAATCTTGTTCATGCCACTCGAGTGCATTCGCGCCGTATCTGTCGTCAGCAAATACGGTGTGAATGTATGGCGTGCGATTTGATGCTTGTTTGCCTTCACACTGTATTTGCTGTACAAATCTTTGTTTTGCAGATATAACGTGAATGAATCACCTTCCATCTTGGGCTTCCCTCCCTCCGCGTCGTATTTGATGTTTGAAGTTTTTGATTAGGGTTTTAGGTTTTTGATTTGTGTTTAAGGTTTCTGATTTACGTTTTATGTTTTAAGTTTTTGATTTGTGTTTAAGGTTTTTTATTTGAGTTTAAAGTTTCTATTTTCCAGCAGGTGACGGCTAAGACAAAGCAGACTGCAAGGAAGGTGTATATAGATAGCAAAGATAGTGAGGAAGAGACAAGGGCATCAGTGGTTCCTCAACCTTTCCCTTCTGAGATCCCTCCTACCCTTGGTTTCCCTTAGTCTCCTGCCATGCAATTAAGCAATCTAGCGCAGAGATAGTGCCTTCTCCTACCCATAGTAAGCTACATTAAGTTGACAACCAACGTTATGACCTTGCTGGACAGTCCTCCCCTACAACTGCCAAGTTTCCAACCTCCCCTAGAGCCCCTATTCAAAAAATAGAGCAACTTGGAATCTCTTATGCCCATGGAGAAGAACCTTCCAGGTTCAGCATGTGATTCCAAAGATAGCATTTATCAGAGTTGTAAAATAAATTTCTTATAGATCATAAAGGGTGTCCACTAAAGTTGGCATGCAAAAGAAATGGCAGCTTGCAGCCATTCTTTGTCTTCAGGAGGCTGCTGAAGACTTTGTTATTGATTTTATGAATGATGCTTACATTAAAAAAGCCTTTGAGATCCTTAATGTTCCTCCAAAATTATCTAGGAGTGTGAAAGGCCCAGTGATTGAGGAGGTGACATATTTATACCCAACAAATACCGCATCCCAACAAGTGTCTACCCAATAAGAACGACCACAAGAGGTTATAGAGTCAGAGGATGAAGTTTGCAAGAGGAAAATCATTGTCCTTGGCCCTATCAATCTGAAGAGAATGGGGGAGGTATACAGGCAAATGGTTGTGAATGTCTCTTGCACTTCTTCAAAAGAGGACTATCTAAGTATATCCTGTGAGGACAAATCCATGCTTGTTAAGAAAGATATTCAATTGTTAGATTCTGTAGTCTTTTGTTGCATAAGGTAAGGCATTTTGACTTAAAATTTTTACTATATGGAATGATGGTGTTGTTCATTGCAAATGACATTCCTTTGTTTTTGCTATTGGTTTTAGGGCGTTGATTGCTTCTCTCAACCAAGAAATCTCTAAAACTATATTTATTATTGATCCATTGTTATCAGTGGAATTGTTTTCAAGATCTTGTTCAAACATAGAAATATTTTTCAAAACGTTTGATCCAATTACAAACTACCATTTTTTTTCCTTATATCGAAAGGTATGCAATTTTGCAAAGGGCTTAATGTATACTTTTTTATTGTATGCATTTACATTTCACTTTGCAGAGGACATTGGAGCATAATATATATTGATATTCTCACTAGAGAAATTATCCTTATGAACTCTCTTAGTTGTATCCATAGCCAAGCAAAATTGCGCATTGAATAGAATAATGTTTACTTTTTGGTTTATTTTTATTTTATTTGATTGTATTTTTTAGTAACATGTTTCCATTTATAGTGCTGGTAGGTTGGTGGTTACCTTTTTGGACACCACATATGAGGATGTTGCTAATCCTCAAAAACCATATAGCTTTCTCCAACAAGAAGTGCCCTTGTAAAATGATGCATATTCTTGTGGATGGAGAGTGATTTTAAATGTTTGTAGGACAATAGATTCAAATATTCTCAAGATAGATGGGGTTAATGTAAGTATCTTTCACATTGTTTTTTGAGCAATATGTCTTTGAGTTTTCACAACAACTGCTGCATTATCATAAAATTTTATAATCATTCAATTTCTTCATTTTATCTCTCTACAAGTAGGAACTATCCCTACATTTTTCAACTTATTACAAATTTCATTGCAGTGCCAAGATTACCCCGATTCATACACATGGTGGATAAGAGAGAGATGTATTGAGTTGATTTTGGATAGGGCAATCATGCTAGTTGACCCCAACTCCCCTCCACTAAAATCCTCAACTAAGAGTAAGGGTAAGGCGAAGGGCAATTCATATGGAAAGACAAGTAAGGTAAACTTCAAAAAGAAAGAAATACCAACACTTTCTTATCCATCTCCTCATCAGCTTGAAGAGAAGAGGCCCCCTGTCCAAGTCAAATCCTTCAAGCAACCAAAGAAAAAAGCCACTGTAATAAGGAGATTAGATATCTTTGGAGAAAGTGATGAAGAAGTCACAAAGCTAAAAGAAGACAAATAGATGCAAACGAAGCAAGATCCTTGTCTATTTACACTTCAATTTTGTAACTCTTAATTCAATGAAAAGCTTTTTGTCAAATGTAAATTGTCATCAATGTTTTCATATTTCTGGCTCGAAGCTTACAATTTTGGGAGGCAAGCAACTCATACAAGAGAAAGAGCATTCAACTCTTTTCCCAACTGTTTTACCATTTACTTTGATCTTATATTCAGGGGATGTACAATCTAGCATCTCCAAGGTATATGTTATATCTTTAAGACTCCAATTGCAAGTGATATTTACCTCCTTTTCTATAACTTGCACCTTAAGTTTGAAGGGCATGCAATCTGTATCAGAATCCAAGGGAATCCACATGCCTAGTTTAAGTTTGTATCTCCTATAATCAAAACCTAAAGCCAGATTTTGTCATGCTATATTATAACATAGAGACAAGGATTAGGGGCATACAATATACCTCATGGTGTCACCCTTATGGTCAACCTCTCTAGATTTCCAAAGCCTTTCTATAATGTTATCTAGTTCTGCTTCTGCACAATTTCTACTTAGCCAAGATACTTTTTTTCTTCGTAAGTTTGCTATTTTGAAGCAGTCCACAAAGATATGTAAGGGGATAAACCATGACATGCGTATTCTTGTTGATATCCTTCCAACTATCATGGACTTTTGAATATCTTGACATATTTTGAATTTAAAACTATGCATTGTTGCCTTATCAGGAACCTCCCAAATTAGAGATGAGAGACTTGGCAATGGAAAATCCTCGATATGTCCATATATACCCTCTCTAGACAGAACCACATACTATGCATAATATATAAAAAATCTTCTCTCACTAAAAGAACCGACGCTCTCATCAGCATAGATAATGTTTGCGAATCCTTATGAATCGCATTGAAAGTTCCACTCAAACTCTCCACAAGTTGCCATTTAGTACTTGTTGACGGAAATATATCTACGACCAAGAATTCAATATTAATACTTACTTAAATGAAAAAAATATCACATATGTTATCAACTTAAGACTTACAATGTGTCTGTTGGCAAACATGTTCGTTAGGAGACACAAGTGCATATCCTTGGCCATGTAAACATGTTGCACTTTGACCAACCACCCTTCATGCATAATTTTGAAAGCAATGATATGCCCCTTCTAGTGATGTTTTATATCCTCTCTTTTTCTTCATTTCACATTGTGACAGCCTTTGCAAGAGGGCAATATGGTAACCCAATCGTTTATGCAAAAGGTATTGGGCTCCCAATTTCCATCTACTCCTTGGCTATAGACAGTGCAGGAGTTTATTGAACGAGAAGGGCTCCTTTTGGATGCCATACTTAGACTGAATTCACAGAGAAAAGTGCTCACTGAGAAAGGCAAATGAGAAAAGAAAGAAGCTCACCGAGAAAGACGAATGAACTAAAAATGAATATTAAGAAGACTAATGAAAATATACTGGGGACGCCAAAAGCTCTCGACTTTCAAAAAAGTCATTATTAACTTCACAACATCTTTATCATGTCCTTTGTCAGATTTTATAAGTAAATAAGGACTTCGGGACTACGAAAAGATGTTAGACTTTATTCCTTCTTAGGAAAGCTCTTGGCTTACTGGGACCACCCAACCATAGATCTAGATCCGTCTGGGGTCCATCCTCCCGCTTTCCTTGAGAGAGTAGTTTTAGTTACCTAATTACCTACCACTTTAGGTTCAACACATAAAAATAGCTTCTTTGAATTATCTCTTGATACAAATTCATTACATGCCTTTAATTCACGACACAAAAATAGAGTAAAGAAATTCCTTCTTAATAGTTCCTTTCAAAAAAATGACTTTTTACAAATATTTTTTTGTTCGAAGGTATTATTCTCTCCAAGTTTCATTCCCCAATTAGCATTGGAACTTCCAAGACACAGCCTTGAAATCGAAGGGTAGTTGGCAGTTCATAAGAGCCTACGGAGTTTATGACCAGAGCCCCCTAGTATCCTCACCTCCTCCTGCTGACTAGAATTCCCTATGACAAGACCTTTCATGTCATGATTAGTCTAAACTCACTAATGTGAAACAAAGAAAGAAAATCCCTTAGAGTAGGTTTTATTCACGCTGGCCTTGGGGAGGTCTAGCGCCATCAAGAACATTGCCTCAGTTGGCATTTTGTGCTCAGCGAAATACTGCCTCAGTCGATAATCTATACTCAGTCATCCATATTTTAGTCTAATGATTTTAGGAAAGATCAGTACCTAACTTATAGCCACAAATATCTTATTTCGAATGTATTATACATAAACTTTTAAACAAGTTTATTTCCAAGAAAAATCTTTTCTTTCGAAAAATAATAACATCGAGGTAAATTAGCATAAGTAGCAAAATTAGTGTAAGTGGCAATATCTTCCAATAGTCTTTCTGGATTTTCCCTTTCTTGGGATCTAGTTTGGACTGAATCTTAAATAAGAATTTTATTGGGGATAACCCCTTTGGAGTTTTGTGGGTCCTTGCCCGTAATAAAAGAAAATCTTGGTTAGTTTAATTATGAACAACATACTACCTGAAAGATATCATGATAGATACAAGGCACAGCTTTTGTGAGTTGATATACAAGCTACACAAGGACTTGGAGGCAATTGAGCTTCTTCGAGAGTTTGAATCCAAATTTAGTGAGATGGATAGTGCAAGTCAACAAGTATCCTTAGAGCCTGAGAAGGTAGAGTTATTTCTACAAGCTATAAATCTAGTGCTTCAAGCACAGTTAAGAGAGCTTTTAGAGGACAAACGTAGCCTATTGTTTGAAGATCGATTGGGAGGATGCAAAGGATGCAATCACTATCTTGGTGAAGTGGAAAATGTGGAAATCCAAGTTGCAAAATGGTACGATTTCTTCTATAATATTGACCGACTGGTAGGATGCAAAGGATGCATTCACTACCTTGGTAAAGCGGCAAATGTGGAAATCCAGATTGCAAAATGGTACAATTTCTTCTATAATTTCTCATATTTCTATACCTTCTACTATTCTGTTTGTGGCTCCCACCACTGCTATTCATACAATTGTTATACCTATGCTAGTTCCTATACCTACACCCATTTTTAATCAGTACTAGTATCTATGGTTCCACTACTAGCTTTTACAATTCTATTACCCAAGAATGATGGTACTGACGAGTTACTTAAAGGTATAAGAGATCTAAAGCTTGATATTGCTAGAATTACAGGGCCAATTACTTCACTAGAAAAGGCTTGGGTATTTAGAGTTGAAGATAACTTGTGTCTTGGTAAAAAGGACATAAGCTTGAGTTCTAAATGGGTACCTTAGCCTAGAAGGATACTCGAATAAGAAGGTTGAGCAAAGATTCTACTTGACTTTGGCCTAAAACCTGAAGGTCTTGTAGAGAGTAATTATTTTTGTATCATCAGAGTTTTCTTGAGGTTTTCTCATCTTTGTGCAATTCTTATATTCAATAATACATAGTGTTGTTTGGTGTCTATTCTTCTTGTCTCTCATCTTGTGTCTTATATGATCAAGAGCCCCTGCGGTTAGTGGCTATTCATGAATCCCCTAACACAGTGACTTCAGGCGGCTTGATTTGCTTCAAAAGGAATTTCTTTCATTGAAGCTCAACATCCATGCTAATAGAAGCTACTTGCTGGTAATCACGATCGTAACATTTAAGCTATTTCTATTAGGATAGTTTCAACTTTTTTGCTCTTAAACTTACAAGTCAAAATGTTAAGGCAACACATGCATAGATTATTTTGCTAATTTATTCATTATGTTTCAATCTCAAACACTCCCTTGATGGCATTAGCCCATTGGAGATTGTCCTAGATGATGTTTTTGGGAACTCCATTGGAATATTGTGGACATAGTTGCATGGGAATACTTCACTCTACCTTGCAAGGGAAACTCCACTCCATTGTTGCCTAGGCTCACTTGAGTCTACCCGCAAGGGAAGCTCCACTTCATATCCACAATGATCAACCTGAATCAAGGCTCATGGTAATATTAAGGTCTCCTAATAGTTTATATAGTGTTAACTCTATGAGCCACTACATTTTGTAAGCCAACTCAAAACAAAGCATATCAATGCCATACAGGTGAGTGAGAAATGATGGGGAGAAATAGACATTGGTCACCTAAAATGGCATTGATCAAGATCTAAGATAACATACTAGGTAGCAGTCAAGTGTTTGACATTTTTCTAAATTTTCCTATTTTGATGTTTTTTTCTTTTGCCAAAGTATCTTGGCTAACTAAGATCACCAAGCCATAGAATAGACTTATTAAGGGTTTTGCCCTCCTACTTCCCTCGACGGTGTGTTTTAGTTATTAGTTAGCCCAACATATTTATGTTTGATATGTAAAGATAACTTCCTTAATTAGCTTATTACCATGAGGTTTGTTCATGTAATTTGCAATAAATACAAATATAATATCAAACAACCTTTAGAAGACACTAAAAATAATGTATTAATCTACACCTTCTTTAAGGTTCAATGCTAATTTAGAATTTTGTCCCTTACACATGGAACTGTATCCAAACACCTAGATACACGTGTCCAAGTCTTATGGACCAATCCATAATCGACCCTTTATCTAGAATAGTCCCTTCTAACATCCAAGAACATTGGCCATGGAAGTTTTCCAACTCCATCCTAGGCCCAATATGGGGTGTTGAGAGTCTCCTTAGCCCACAAGCTACGATAGGAGTAAACCAATGTTCTATGAGATAGCCTTCACACCACTCATACCTTTAGCCAATGTATCAAGCATTGCTCTTCATGTTCATTGTCGTTATCAGGATCTATCTTTGTGGTGTAATCATGAGGGTGATCTAGTTGTGCCTTAACCCTTGTCCCAATAAGCCTCCAAATGAGTGAACTCCCCCCCTTAGGGAGTTCTCCAATTTCAATCAAAAGCAAGGCATCTATCTTTGTGGGGTGCAATCATGGAGGCTCCACTTGTGCCTTATCCCTTGTTTGATAAGCCTCAGAACAAGTGAACCTTGTGTCTTAGGGAATTCTCCAATTTCAATCAAAAGTAAGGAAACAACCTACCTTTAAGCTAATAAAGCAATATTTTCATGTAGTAAGAATCACATCTCTTCAATTCAAAAATACAATTCAAAAAAGGCCCTTGGTTACCCAAAGGGTCAATAAACTTGTCAATATGATCCTTCAAGGAGTAGCTACTCAGGGAACAATATAGATAGAGATCCCAATTTATACTTAAGTTGCAAGAAGTCAAGATAATGCATCTCAAGCCTCTTCATGTCACATAAATATTTCCCCTTAGAAAGGTGCAATTGTTCTCGAGGGGTTCACTATATATATATCCTCTATATAACATGCATTCATGGCCTATTTATAAATATCCTAATCTATGAATTTGTTTTGAATAAAACACAACCCTTTTTTATTCAATCTATAAGTAATCCCTTTATATGACACCCTTCTATATGTAAAAAATGTCTTATTTTGAACTCACGTTATACATATATATATTCATGAGTGACCCCTCCCCCCCGGCCATCATGCATAGTCACTTCCTTATGACATCATAGAGATTTCACCTTTGCATGCTATTTGATGTAGGGGTTACTAGGTTTCTCATAGACTCATCCTATGTTTTAGGACATAACCTTAACATAATTTGAGTCTAAGTTTTTATCTTAGACCTTTCATGCGTATTCTAATAATAATTTGAGACATATTCAATACTTTGAATTAGTATCTAGAGTTTCTAGGTCTTGCCTTGAGGGCACACTCGCAATTGGTGGTTCTAAAATTATTAACTCTTAGTTTGAACAAGTCAATCTAGTCATGATATGATACATAGATTATTCCTATACTATTTCTCTTTGACTTAATATAAGGTCATGTGGATAGAACTTGATACATATGGAGGAGCTTCACTTATATTTGTGACTCCTTTTCCAGCTTTAGGGTTTTGGTCTTGTTCTTTGGCTCCTTTCCCACTCCTTCCTAAAACTCGTTAGCTCCTTGAAGATTTTACTCTTTGACAATCTTGGGCTATCTTGCAAGTTGTCTGATACAAGGATGATAGAGATGGGGTTTGTAAAGCAGAGTCTACCTCCCCTTTCAATGTTGAAATGAATAGCCTCCTTTGTATATTTTTGATTTTTTTTCTTCTCTCTATCCCCTCCCTCTCTATCTCTATCTCTACATATATATATATATATATAGATTACCTGATCTTCCCTTGAAATATAGACTTCTAGATATCTATTCTCACAATCCTAATTACTATGCAATGGATGTATCGCAATGCGATGCCTAGATTGTGGTAGAAGAACCTTTCGCAAGAATAATATGAGCATCTAAACCACTCAAATAATGTATTCCCTTCCTATTGACATAAATAATTATTTTTGTCCATCCATTTGTCTCCTTGATAAATAAAAAATAGTGGATAGATATTATTCGTTTGATGATTTTTTTTCTAATTAAAATTAAAACTCTCTTTTGAAGTGTAAACCTTAATCATTATCAAAAGGACAAGTAGTATGTAATTTCCTTTCTAAATTAATGAGGTAGATTAAGCAAATAAACATCTTTTTTAAAAATAAATATGGTTGGAGAGAAAATTGATCATAAAATTGCATAATTCCCTAGAATGTCACCCCGAACTCAATACTACGGAAGTTCAAGAGAAGAAATTTCTTCTCAAGCAGTACAAGCCACCGGAGTTTGATGGTAAAGGGAGGGATATTCCAACTCAAGTTGAAACATGGATAGAATCTATGGAAGACTATTTCACTGTTGCAGGGACTACATCATCAAATCAAGCCATGATCACCAAACTAAAACTCACAGGAGATGCCCGTATTTGGTAGAAAGAGTGGTGCAAGGACAAAAGAACATCTGAAAGCGCTATCACTTAGGACAAGATTTAGGATGCGATGCGTGGGAGATATCTTTCAACCCACATATCAAGCTTGGAAGATGAACGAGTTCTTCAATCTAAAGTAGTTAAGCCTAAGTCTAGAAGCCTACTACTCCAAATTTGTAACACTTCTAAAATATGCACCTATGATGGATGTTTCATAGCAAGTATCCAAATTTTGCAATGGTCTAAATCCACCCCTGAATACACATCTTGAATCAATGAGACCATCACATTTATGGGATGCATTGATTCGAGCAGCTCCAATAGTTCACGAGATCGAACAAAGACCAAGAAATACAAAAATTTGAAACAGAAACAATTAGAATAAGGGAAACTTCCAAGTTTATGCAAAAAGAGCCCAAGGATAGTACCAACCAAACAAGATGAAGAAGGCCAAATCAAATGTAATGAGAAGCTTTACACCCATAGGAAGGGGCAGTGAGACTCCAAGGTGCTTCTATTGCAAAGAACCGAGACATTTCAAGAGGCAGTGCCTGAAGCTTTGGCCAAGGTCAGTTTCGCGGGCAAAGCCAAGATGCCAGGGGCAAGGTTGTTGGAATAAACCTAAAGGAGGTCAGTAATGATAAAGATCCCACAATGGAATCTGATGTGAAAAGAGCCAGAGTATATGCCACTCTCAATAAGAAGGGCCCAAATTGCCAATTCTCAGTAATTCAAATACCAACATATTATCAAGGTAAACCCTTTTGAATTTTAATCGACTATGGAAGTATCCACTCTTTCGTATCACCAAAATGTGTGAAAAAGCTAGGCACAAACACTACTTTTGCATCTAGATTGCTTGTGGAGTTAGCGAATAGCAAAGAAGTTCTATCAACACAACAAACTAGCAAGATTGAATTTAGCTTGAGTGGCAAGTCTTCCAAAATGAACTTCCAAATTATGAACCTCCGGGCTTATGAGTGTCTACTAGGAAAGGATTGGTTAATTCCAAATAATGCCCATATCCATTGCAGAAAGGGACAAATCACATTTCAAAACTCAAAGGGAGAACAAGTAACCACTCAGGGAGAAGCAGGGAACCCTAGGGTTTAGCTGGCTAAAGCCTCCCGAATAGTAAAGGGATTGAAGAAAGGATTACACATCTATCTAATTAAACTCAACAAGGCCAAGCAGAATAGTGAAGCCATGGATCAACCATTGTGGCTAAAAGAATATATAGATGTTTTTCCAGAAGACCTGATAGAGCTCCCACCAGTTTGGGAAGTAGATCCCGAAATTCGACTCATTCGAGGCGGTGCTCCCATTGCCAAACGGCCCTACCGAATATCAATTCCTGAAGACATTGAGCTAAAATAATAACTCAAGTAGCTATTAGACCAGGGATACATCCGGCCAAGTAATTCACCATGGGGAGCCCCAGTTTTATTCCAGAAAAAGAAAGACGAAACACTTTTCCTTTGTATCGATTACCGTGGATTAAACCAAGTGATAGTGAAAAATAAATATTCAATTTCCAAGATAGATGAGTTGCTTGACCAACTCCAGGGAGTAAAGGTCTTTTCAAAGATTGATCTCATATCAGGATATTATCAAATAAGAATTAGGGCGGAAGATGTCCCTAAAATTGCTTTTAGCACAAGGTACGGTCATTATGAGTTCATTGTGATGTCATTTGGGTTAACAAATGCTCTTGCCACCTTCAATAAGTTGATGCAAGACATTTTTTGACCCTATCTTGATGACTTTTTCCTCGTCTTCTGATATCTTAACATATTCCAAGAATGAAGAAGACCATGGACCACAGCTATGAATAGTTCTTGAAACAATGAGGGCCCACAAATTGTATGCTATAAAGAAGAAATATGCCTTCCTCAAGAAGCACATTGAATATCTAGGATTCATAGTATCGGTAGATGGCATTTCAATGGATCCTGCCAAGGTCCAAGATGTACAAGATTGGCCACCCCCAACAACGGTCAAGGAAGTGCGAAGCCTTCTAGGGCAATGGGTTGGTATAAAGTCTTCATTAAAGACTATGCCTCAATTTCCGTACCTCTCACTGACCTTCTCAACTTAAGTAGGTCTCCATTACATGGATGTACGTTGAATAATCTATCTTTGAGAAGCTGAAGCAGAGTTGCCCCTATCTTAAGGGGCCATTTTGCAACTGTCAGAATCAGCAGCAACTGTCAGAATCAACAAGAATGGAGAGAGGCATGAGATCCACCATTTTTTCGCTTCAAATCACCTAATGTCTCGCAAGAAATGGAGCCATGAATGAAAAGATAAAGCTTTAGTCTCTCTCTCTCTCTCTCTCTCTCTCTCTCTCTCTCTCTCTCTCTCTCTCTCTCTCTCTCTCTCTCGCTCTCTCTCTCTCTCATAGTGCCTGCTTTCATGCCTTATGCTATGTGAGAAGGAGGTGGGCTAAGGTGAGAGATCTTGATCATGGGACGACGTTGGATTGATATGGAATATAAATTGGTGTTTTGAGAGGCATCAACGACAATGGAATAGCATTAGCGGTTTCTTGAATATGAAGCATGCATGTGGTTTTATGCGATTTAACAAGTAAGTAAGCTTTCTTGTTGTTTTATGATGCGGTTTGATTTTATGAGATTGAAAATGGTTTCTATTGATTGCAAATGATTTTTCCCATGAGAAACATCACAAAATTTAGTAAGAATTAATCATCTATTAATTTTACAATGAACACGTAAAACCCACAAATTGTGATTCTACGATAAATTATGGATTTTTAGGGGTTTTGATGTGTCAAATCATGTGCTTATGGAATGAAATGGAAGATAATGATGAATCTTAGTAGTCCTAATCAGGTTGAATTAGATAATAAAAAAATAGTAATTTATTTAAAATAAATAAATAAATAAAGATTTTATCTGTCAAAAAATTACAAAAATTTATAAATGTGTTTGTGAATGCATGGTGGGTCTAAGGCATGAGGTTTAGCATAAGCTTAGCCCCATTTCCATGTTATAATGCATAATTTATTGCTTTTTAGATAAGGAAAACACATGAACTTGGATTCATAAACACAATCTTGAGTAGAGAGAGACAAGACTGAAAGTACAAAGTACAATAGCATTGCATTCAAATGATAGTCAAGCACATTGATTTATAGTTCCATGATGGTAGCACTTTTCCACACAATGCCTATGGGATATAGGTAGCTTCTCCTAGGTTGTTGCATGTCCCTTGCCCTACTGCTCCATACAAATGTTGTCTTAAGAGTGTGATTACATTAATCTCAACACCCATCCTCAATCACAACAAAAAGAAAAACATTGAGCATACAAAGGCTGTCATGAGTAGAACCTTGCTAAGCGTAGACATGGAAAAAATAGCCATAAAAAACTAGAGGTTGTCACAAGGCCTCACTAAGTGTGTAGAGGTTGTAGTGCGTAGGTTACATGAGGGTTACAAAGCTTATTATTGGAGCATTAATGCACGTACATACAAGGCTTAAAAAATGTCTAGTAAAATTTGGAGACAATGATCAATAGGCCCTTGTGTTTTTCTTTTAGCATAATAGATTTTTTTTAAAATATGACATTGTAAGCTTCTTGTGGTTTTCTTTCAGCATAACAAATCTTGTTTTCCTTGTCCTTCTTCACTTTGATGCTCTCCACTTTTCTTGCTTCTTCTTTGTATTTTATCTTCTAGTCCCCTCACCAAGCAAAGAGGTCACAAGCTTCAGGCATTGATTGCACTTGGATGTAGGTAACTTCATTTCTTCCTACAAATAGAGCAAAAACATCTTCTATGTAGTATAAGTGAGCAAGAATTGTTGTGTCATGCTTCATAATAGGTACCCGCATAAAAAACTTCATTCCCATGACTGAGGATCAACCTCAAATCTCTGAGTTTTGACTAGCAAAAGAGTTGAAAGCAATAGTGTCAAAGGACACAAGTAATGGTAGTGTCAGATAACACTATGTAGTATCAAAAGATACTAGCTTGAATCTTAATGTTGGATTTTTATGCTTGATCTTCAACTTGAATCTTCTTCCTGTTGCTAATGGCTTTGCTGGGAACTGAGTGGTGTAGCAATTCTAGAGTGGCAATGACTTGGTTGAGTGAAGGAAAGTGAGAGAATGTAGAGTTTTATGAGCATACACAACTAGATCATACTACACGACAACTGCAAGTGAGTGCTTTTATAGTGAGCTAGAAAACCCACAATTCTGGGCAGGGGGAGGCCAATATCGAGGTTCGAGGTAACACAAAGTTGTGCCTGAAGTAGTAGAAGGTTCCTCCAAAAGAAATATGGAAAGGTATGGCTTGTATAGAGAGATATAGGAGCTCCAAAAGAGTAGGGTATTGGTTGGCTATGGCAATCAAGGAAGGTAGAGTGAAAATGGAGTGAGAGATGAAGTCATCAAGTACATTGCTTTATACTTCCATGATGGCAGCACTTTCCCACACTATGCATATGGGATACAGGCAGCTTCTCCTAGGTTGTTGCATGTCCCTTGCCCTACTACTCCCTACAAAGTTGATATATTAGGGGTGTAATTGCATAAATCTCAACACCAATGTGTATGCATAGTCTATACTAGCTCATGCATTTTCATAGCCTATGTACTTTTATAAGAAAAGAAAATAGAATAGAGAACCAAACTCCTATTATTGTTGGGTGTTTATCTGTGCTATTATTTGCACATTTAATTTTGCTATTATCTATAGTATTACCTACACATTTATCTACACTATTACCTATGGTATTACTTAGAGATAAAAATCACAAAATTAACATATTGTTAAGCATTGTTATGTATGCGGTTTGACATAATATTTCAATATAAGATTGTTTGCAATATATTCCAATATAATAGAATCTTATATAAGTAACAAAGCAAACTCAAGTGAAATATTCATTTGTATTTAAAAATAAACAAAATAGAAGACTAAACAAACATAACTATGAAAATATATCATTCTTCAAGGAAGTTTTGAAACAAAAAGTAGAGAAGCAAGAAGAAGAAGAAGAAGAAGAAGAAGAAGAAGAAGAAGAAAATGTATACATGGTTATGGATATGAAGAATAACCTCCCCCTCTTCCTTGTCATCTAAAGAATCCTTTTTTACTTAAAGACGGAAGAAGATAGCTCATCTCTTGTGTCTGCATACTTCTACCCTCCAAGTTCCCTTCCCTCTTCTTTCTCTTTTAACACAACTAAAAAATATTTCAAAATGATTGGTTAATGCTTGTAGTGTTTCAGACCCCCACCTCTCCCCACATGTGACAAGGGAAAGGTGCTGGTGAAGGGGGGGGGGGGGGGTTTGGGGGAGTGGTTAATCAAAAGAAAAAATTTAAAACTTTAAATTTCAAAAAACTTACCTTTATACTTTCCTATTTGTCAACAAACGACTACCACCATCCTATCTTCCGCCTCCACCTAACTCTCATCTAGCCACCATGCAATGTGGTGCTCCACCACTCCACCCATATTGTCCCCCAAGCACCATAGATTTTTCAAAACCCTCGCCATGCAACAATAATCTAAAATGGCTCAAATATAATAAAAAGAGAGAAGGATCATTCGATGACAAGAATAAGAGAGGAAGGGAGGTGTCCCACCACCCCCCCTCCCCCTCCCCCTCCCCCTCCCCCCACGCCCCCCCCCCCCCCCCCGCCCCCCCTCCCCAAAAGCCCATCTAAGCTGATATAAAGCCTTAATACTTTTAGCCATTGGCATTGGCATTACTAGGCCAAGACCTTGTACCCCCCACCCCCCTCTAAGGCTATATAAAGCCTTAGTACATTTAGCAATTTGCATTGGCATTACGAGGCCAAGACCTTGTGTGTTTGGATAGAGGTAGAGAATAGAGAGGTATATATATATATATATATATATATATATATATATATATATATATATATATATATATATATATATATATATATATATATATATATATAGGGGGAGGGAGAGAGAGAGAGGGGAGAATAGAGAGAAGGAAAAAAAAAAGAAATCGAAAATCCACAAAGGAGGCTATTGGTCTTGACATGAAAGGGGAGGTAAACTTCACTAACAAACTCCATCTCCATCATCCTCGTATCTTATGCTAGACAACTTGCAAGATAGCCCAAGATTGACAAAGAATAAAATCTTTAAGTAGTTGAGTATTACGAAAGACTAGAAAAGGAGCCAAAGAATAAGAACCACACCATAAAGTTGGACGGGAAGCCATGAAGGTAAGAAGCTTCTCCATTTGCATCAACTTCTATCTAGGTGCCTTATACTAAGTCAAAGAAAAATAGTATAAGGATAAATGAAAAATAAGTTAGTAATAATCTATGCATGTGTTGCCTTGCATTTTGACTTGTAAATTCACGAGTGAAAGAGTTGAAGCTATCCTAAAAGAAATAGTCTAAATGATATGGTCTTGATTACCAGGCACCTTGTATAAACATGGATACTAAGCTCCAAGGAAAGAAATTCTTCTTGAAGTAAATCAAGCCACCTGAATTCTCGGGGACACAATCTGATGTCAAGATTGATGCTAAAGTTTGGATCGAGACCCTTGAAGATTATTTTAACTAAGCAAGAATAAGTGAAACTAAAAAGGCTATGATTACAAGGTTATGGTTGGTAGGCAAAGCACGCTTGTGGTGAAGCAATGGTGCTGGGACAATGCTACCATCAAAACCCTTGTTTGGTGGAAAAGTATTAAGAGAGCCATAAGATAGAGATACTTACCACATTCCTATCACACCATTAAGATGAACAAGTTATTTTCCTTATGCCAACAAGGATTAAGCATGGAGGCCTATTATTCTCGGTTCATGACACTTCAAAAATATGCACCGCCTATGGATAGTACCCAATAGGTGGCAAAAAATTTTCATGGATTGAACAAACCATTGGACACTTTGAGAGTAGCATTTAAAGACCCATGAAGTGCCGAATAGGAGCAGATTAATGTGACTTTTAGGTGGGAATTTAAAGCTGACGAAAGTGGAACATGAAGATTCGACAATTATCAGAGACTGAGGAAGACGGAAATGCAAAACTTCGGTCGTTATAGTGGTTGTGGATTTTTAGTAATTTTTTTGATGGCCAAACTGAAGAGAGAGAGCTTCCCAGCCATTCGGGATGTTGAGCTAGACATGCCAAATTTTTTAGATTTGAAATTGGGCATTGGACGGAAGAGATAATACAAGCTAGGCAATTTAAAGGTTGAAATGGACAAAAGATTGGGCATGGCCCTTTAGGGGGCTAATTGGCCCCCAAAAAATTTCGTGATTGGGGGCGGGAGGGGGGCGTTTTTCAAATGGCGTAGCCAAAAATGGCCACCCCTTGCATTGATTTGTGGAGGAGGGGGGTAAGAGCCTGAGAACAACCAATCAAACAGACAATGTCAATCTTCTTCTCCAATTTCTTGCTCCTCATCACCAGTGTCGGATTAGGAAATGACTGCCCTGTGAAGAAGCTAGAAAACTAGTATTTCTCTCTCCTCTTGATGGCTGTTCACATGAGTGATTTTTATGGAAGAAGGGGAAGGAGTTGGATGCGAGATGCTGATGGAATAATGGAACCGAAGCAAAGGAGATCATAGATCAGAGTTGGAGAGACCATCAGTGGCAAAAATGAGAGTCAGAGGCCTCCCAACCATTAAATAGGTGCCTCGAAAACCGGGTTTCTATGCGTAAGCAATCATTTCATTTGTTTCATGATAGATGTTTGATGGAATTGTTTGTAAATGGATGCCTTTGATTGATAATACTGAAATTTATCAGAAATCTTGAAGAAAACCAAGAAAATTTAGTCAGTTAATGATTTATACCAAAATACGCAAAACCTGCAATTATGCAATTTTCATGGAAATTATAAATTTTGGGGGTTTTGTTGTGATTTTGGGGTTCATATGGAGTAGAGATGAATATAAAATCAATTCTCAGTGATTGTGATCAGTCCCAACCCATTAAAAAAAAAAAAGGACTTTGGTAATGCAACCTTCAGGTTGCCTTAAAACTGTCATCAACCATTTGAAGGATTGTGGAGGCATTCTTTTGGATTTTCAACCCTAATCTTTCCATCAATTTTGAACTCATAATGTTGACGGAGGATCCCATGTCCACAATGGCATGTTCCACTAATATGCCATCAATGTATGCTACTACCCTTGGGCAATGCTTTTCAATGTATTCAAACCAATCATTTTCCACTCGAGCTATTCCCAAGGGTTCAACGATATACCTAGTGCAAAGAATCTTCTTGAACTTTTTGTGCACTCTTGGAGATAACTTGATCAAGTGTGGGAGATTGACATCAGGCTTTACCTCACAAAGAGAACTCGCTAAATCAAATTCATGATAGCTAGAAATGGTTCTCTTCTACTGCTAGACCATTCTTTCTCTTGGTCATTAAAATAGGCTTCGACATCCCAGTCGGAATCGAGAATGTGCGCACGCAAACACGCGTAATAGTGGACCGTAATTTTATAAAAAATTTAATTCCAAAAAATTCGATAGTCGAAAGGAAACATAAAAAGAAGGAAAAATGTGCAAAATAACATGCCGGACATGCCTTGCAGATGAGAGCGTAGTTTTGATAGGGATAGGATGTGTTCACATGGAAAAAATCGCAAAAATACAACCAAAATTGGAAATAAAAATTAATATGGAAAGATCCGGTGGTCGAAACCTAGTAATGTGAACACAAAAAATGTCCGCAAGAAGATGTTAGACAGGATAGGTAAGGTCGAACGCGGTTTCGGGGATAAGAGAGCATGTTCGCATGAAAAAAACAGCAAAAATACCAACAAAAACAGAATCGAAAATTAATACGGAAAAATCTATGTATTGGAATGAAGGGCAATGAAAACAAAAAATATTAGGGAAAGCTTGTGGGACATGTTTGTCAGGTCAAAATGCAGTTCTGATGGCATTAGGGGGCGTTTACATGGAAAAAAGAAGAAAAAAGAGCACAAAAATGCACTGAAAAATTAATAAAATAAAATCATAGGCTAGATCAGGATGGGAGAAAAGGAAAATCGTGCAGGGGACTAAGCCGAATAGGGCTAGTCAATCAAAATTAAATTCCAAGGTGGTTAAGGTAGGTTCACATGGAAAAACGGTAAAAAATACACACAAAAATTCTCAAAAATTACTAAGGAACAAGCCATACATTGGAATTATGGGCAGTAAAAAGGAGAAATATCAAGGGAAAGGTGTAGGTCAGGGGGTCACATCAGCTTGCTGTTTTGAAGCAAAAAAAGGCACATTCACATGGAAACACGTTAAATGGGTAGAAAATTCTTTAAAAATTAATAATGCATGGTCCATGGCTTAGAACAGGGAGCTTTAAAAAAATGAAAAGTAGCCAGTTTGAAGGGGCGAACAAGGCTATAATGTTAGATTATAAGTTTGGTAAATGTAGAGTGTATTCACATGAAAAAGCATCAAAACAAAAGGAAAAAGGCAAACAAACAAGAAATAACCCCAAAACAGGTTGAAAAGAGGATGGTGGGTGGGGAAGGGACCCCATTACGACAGGTCTAGGACTTGGTATGCTCAAATTTTTTGATAGGGATGTGGTCATGAGGGTATGCACAACGGATGCACAGGAACACATCCCCATACTTAAGAACTTAATAAATCAGATTGATGACACGACAAGGGCCCTAACACACGGTCATAACCCATACACATACATCCCCACACTTGAAACATGACTGACTCCTGAAATCAAAAGGGGTAGGGTTAGAAAAACTTAGCCTAATTTAAATGGTTGATGCAGATCGTTGCGGATGCATGTAGAGGTGTAGTCATCGACAGTAGGAGGTACCACGGCTCGCCACATCACACTTGTCCATCATAGTAGGAACCATGCAGCAGCACCCAGGGAGGTAGCTTTGTTGATGAATAGTTGGTTAGGTTGTCGATGGCAAGGTATACAATATTCAATCTCGACAGTCACTCAGTTGAAATGATAGATCAGCCGCTCACCCCATGGTGTACGTCAATTGAGGAATAATGAGTGAAACCCATAGCTCACATCCAGTTTAGAAATTGGCAAAGGGAATGGTTCAAAGGAAGTATGCCAATGTGCACAGTTGGTGGTGCATCTGTATGTCCCAACCCATTTGGCATAGCTACAAGAAGGAAGGCCAGGGAGCCGTATTGTGTAGTGCACCAAAGAGAATTAAGTGTTGAGTGATGCGGAGGAGGCATGTCCCATGTGTGCATAGGGAAATGAGAACATACCTATCTCCAAGTGTCAAACATCCCTCAATCCTCACATCTCAGTTGATGAAGGGAAATCAATCATGCTTAGCCCCCCTTTATCTCATGCTCTGTTGGTGAATATCAGAGGGCAGCCAAGTTCACATCCCGTTGATTGAATCCTCACAGCCACTTGTGCGAAGGTTGTATGCCTTGTGCACAATTGATGGTACAAGTATGCATCCCGCCCTGTGCTGGCATACTGTGCAAGAAGGAAGGCTAGGGAGCCTTATAGTGCCGTGCTTAGGAACAATTTTGTGCTTTGTGCATTGAGAGGCCCATCTAGTGCGTGCAACTCTCCATTTGCACATCTCACCTCTATGTTGGATATAAAGGGCAAGGACTGGTCACTCCCACCCTCTATCTCATGCTCTGTTGATGAATATAGAGGGTAGCCCCTACACACATCCCCATCTAGATAGGATAATAGCTTACGTTGCTCTCTCGATTTGTCAATGAATATCCAAGGAGGTAGCCAACAAGTCTAGTACTTCAATTATTTGTAGAAGATGTCATCTATTGGAGGGGTAAGACAAACTGATGAAGTTGCAAAAGATAGTGCACCAAGGGAGGTGGCTTTGAATTGCTTCTCGAAAAGGTTTGCTGGTGATTCAATTATCCTGAATGGTAGGGTATTACCACCTTTTTCACAGCTAGCTTCATGCCCAAGGGTGTTTGCCACATTTTCTTGTAGCGAAGCCTGATATGGTAGGGAATTGTTTCCTTGTCTCCCATAGCAGTTTTGTTTATAATGTTTTATCTTTTTTTTTCCCTTTGCTTGTCTTTTGCCCTACTCCCAAGGATGTTTCCACCTTTTCTTGAAGAATAGGTCAATATGACAGGGACTGAAGTCCTTTTCTCCCATGACTGATATATGGTTTTTTTTCCCTTTTCTTTTTCTTCTTTTGAAAGGGGAGAATGGCAGGAATGGCATGTATCAGAACCATCCTTGCCACCTTTGATGCATTAGAAGGAATTGAAGCCAAGGAGGGGTGGAAGATGGCTAGGAGGGACTAATAGAACAAAGCCACGACATCAAGATCAACAAGAGGGCTATCAGGAGCATTAGGTAAATCCGTATGGACAAGGAATGAGGAAGCTATCGGCGATGATTGTTAGGATCCCCCTAGGGAGGGTAATACATCTTAAGGTGATAGCCATTAATCAGGAAGGGACTGTCTGGAGTTGGATAGAGCCATTAGGGTTGATGGTAAGTACCTTATAGGGGCCCATCCATCATTGTTGAAGCTTGCTTGGAATCTTGCCAAATCGCGAATCATAGGCTAGGACTAAGTCACCTTTTTTGAACTCCTTCTGCTTGATGAAGCTGTCATAATATGCCTTTCTATGAGCTTGCATGGCTTCCACGCATTATAGAGCCATCCTGCGAGTCCCATCTAGACATTCCAAATGCAAGAGACGGCATTGCAGGGACTCATCATTTCCCAAACATTCTTTGATAGACATGCGCAGAGAGGGTAGCTCGAGTTCAACATGAAAGATGGCTTCTGTTCCATACACCAACTGGAAAGGGGTTTGTCCTGTAGCAGCTTTATGGGAGGCTGTGTATGCCCAAAGGGCCTGTGTAAGTCGATTGTCTCAATGACAGTGATGTGCAACAATCATTCTTGTCAAGAGGATGCGATTGGTAACTTCGACTTGGCCATTGACTCTAGGGTAATAAGGTGTAGACTTGTGATGGCAGATCTTGTACAGCTCTATCAAATCTTCCATAACCTTGTTAAGAAAGTGAGTACCTCTGTCATTGATGAGATCTAGGGGATTGCCAAAATGGGTGATGATATTCTCATACAAGAATAGGGCCATGTTGTTGCCATCATCTCGCTTCAGAGCTTTGGCTTCACACCACTTTGTCACATATTCTCTACAGGCTAGGATGTATCTATTCTGTTTCCTTTTGGTTGGTGGATCAATAGGACCAATGAAATCAATTCCCCATTTCTTGAATGGCTTTAGGGAAAGAATGGGTTGCAATGACATGTCGCTAGATTTGGTAGGCTTTCCCATTTTCTGGCAAGCATCACAATGTTGCAAAGTGCTCACCATAGGGCTCATCATGGCATGCTTTCAACACGATTCCAATCTCATCTCCTACGCAACACGTCTGCGCAATACTTTGTCCTTGTCTTTCTTCTACAGAGCACCACCAAACAGGGTGTAGGGGGCTAATTCCAATAGAAGCTTTTTCTTCTCATGGGTCGAGATGCCAGGGGGATACTGTTGGGTTGCCAGGAGGTTGGGTATGTCTACGTTCGTTGCATGGGATTCACATGGGAGGTTCGTGAAGTTGCTCACCGTATGGATGCTTTGAGCTGGGAGAATGCAACAAAATAAACTTATTTAGAAGAATTTTGAATGAGAAAAAAAAATTCTTGATTTAAAAGTATAGGCAAAATACAGGTTCATAGATTTCGAACTGAGAGAGAAGAGAAGAAGGTGAGACGACAAAATTTTATGGAGAATTTGTGAGGAGTACGAAGCTCGACTTGGAAGCCTGATGTTGACGGAATTTGTTGACAATCTTCAAAAATAGGCAAGAAGCTTAGAGCTCAACTCAAGACAATCCCCATAGAGACTCGCGATGATGGTATCTTTGATGTAGGAGAGGGGCTTAAAGCTCGTCCTCAAGCCTTCTCTCCCAAATTCGATGGCGGTATTCGAAGAAGGCGAGGGATATAAGCTCAACCTCAAGCCTTGCACACACTTGTTTTTTATGATGCCCTTCTCTCTCCCCAAGAGCACCCTCTTATATATTTTTCAAAGCAACTCATACGTTGATATGCTTTTTGAAAGGCTTTAGACTTTTTTGTTTTTAAACACTTAATGCTTTTAATAAAGCTTAAAGCTTTTATCGAAGTAAATTGAAAAGCCTTGTTAAGCTTTTTATCTTTAATGCTGCCATCAGCGCGTTCATCATCACTGTCACCCTACGATTCTTCTGATGCCAATCATCATCACTTTCAAATCTGTACATAACTGGAATCAGCCCAGGGAAGAGAGGCCTAGCTCCAGCATGCAGGCCCCAGAACCCGCACCCCCTGCAGTTCCAGAAGGAAAAGGCAAAGCACCCCTGCATCCCATCCCCACCCTCATGGCACCCCCCGCTAAACACACTATGCCCACCCCTAGCATCCCCACTAGCTTGGAAGTGTCCAACCTGGTGGCCTGGATGCAATACTTCATCAGCAAGGAAATGGCCCAAGGGAAAAGCACGGAAACTATGACCATGAGACCAAAAAGGCCACCTGCAGATGCTGAATCAAGGCAGGATAAAAAACGTTCGCGCATGGAGGCCTCAACCACCCCCACCCACACAACAATGACGCCACTAGCCAGTTAGGATGAATACGTTGCTGAGCTACTCTCTCGATTGGAGAAAGCGGAGGAAAAAAGGATGGCTGCTGAGTTGATGACAGAAAAAGAGTCAGTGGCGGATAGAGGACAGGGAAGAGCTGAAATGCCAAATATTCGAACTCAAGCAAGAGCTGAAAGCCAAAGAGGACAGGGAAGAAAGTTACAAACAGCGGCTAGAGGATGAGAATCAGGAACTCGTGCAGATGCAGCGGGAGTACAAGCTCCTCCTGATGCAATATAAGGAACTGGAGTCAAAGTATAAGGAACCGGAGTCAAAGACCACCACCATTGAGCAGATGATGGAGGAGATGAATGCCAAGGAAGAGGAGAGGAGCCAAGAGAGGAAGCAACAACGAAAGGAGATCGAGTCTATGACCGATCAGCTACGTCTCGAGAAGAAAGACCAAGACAACATGAGCAAAGAGCTCAGGGCCCAGGAGCAGAAGCTCGTAACCCTAGCTTAAAAGCAAGGGGAGAGCATGGAAGGAATGAGCAAAAGGGCTGAGGAATGGGCTATGTAGAACGAGGCACAGGTGAAGGCACTGGCGCGGCACCTCGCCTTGGTGGAGAAGGAAAAAATCTTGGCAGAAAGCAAAGCGGACGCCGCCCAGACAGCCTTCACTGCCCAACAACAAGCCTTCCTCAATACGCTGCTGGATATAACTCAACCAGAGGGAACGGAGCCGTTGGAGGTGGTGAAGAAGAAACTAAGCATCGCACGCAGAGCCCTGCATGCGGGGCTGCAGATGCCACCCCAACCTGCAAAGGTAAGGCTGGGCCTAGAGGAGTAGCGAAAGTATTTACTACTGGCCCGCCTAACCCCCTGGAGGCAGATGCCCTCAGCTTTGAAGAAAGAGCACTACAAGAAAATCGGCAGGGGGAGGAAGTCAAATTCAAAATTGACATGAATAGATTAAGAGAAGATGTAATCCCGCAGCCCCCTTGGTCGCACGAACAAGATCAACAACAACCCGCCCCGCCCTTGGACAGATAGGCCATCCTCAAGGAGCGGGGGAAAAAGTTGGTGGAAGAGGCCAGAAAAAGGCTGCAAGCCAAGCCAGTCGTGCAGCCATCCGCTCCCCTCCCACCATGCCCCGAAGACCTCCCAATGCAATTCCACGCAGAACTAGTGGTCTGGGAACGGCAAGAAATGGAAAAGGACCCTTTCTCCTTCAGTTTCCTTATGCTTGATAGCTTGAGAAGGGTATTGCTGATCAAGGTGATGGAGGAGGTGATCGCAGCTGGCAGCCGACTAGGCCAAAGATGGCTGGAGGACAGGGCATGGAAGAGGCCGAATTCTGGCAAGACAAAATATATGAAGTGCCACACCGGCGGTAAGGGGCTACGACTGCCAACCCCTCTGGAGGAGGCGAATATGTAATACTAACATGCTTGCCTGAATGGCATTTTGTAACACCCTACCCTACGAGTGGAACGACCCACGTTTATGGCGTATCCCCATAGGGTAGGTGTGGATTTTGTTGCCACCCTCCATGGGAGGCATGACTTCCCCGTCATCTACAATGCCAATGCCACTTCCTTTGAAGAAGCTCTACTTTTTGATCTAGGAAGCCTGCCCGCCTCCATGACGCGTTTCCTCGCTGAGTTCTCCTCCTGCCCAGATCCCACATTCATAACCACCTGTAATTACCTTAGGCTCCTTAAACTCCTACTTAAGCAAGACCCGGCACCGGAAGAAAGTGGCTTGCCTCCCCTCTTTTTTGATCCTAATGCTATCGATAGTTGCGCTATGACCCGCTTAATGATGAGGGCTAGTCTACTACCTTCATTTTTCCTAGCACTCCTAGAGGATATGAGCGACAACTAATTCACTAGGTGCAATCACCCTTTCCTATCCACCACCTCTCTCCATGTCCGCATGAACCTGAAAGGGTACATACAGAGCCACCAATTTTTACGCAAATCCATCTGCCCGCCCTCCCCCCCCATTCTGACGACGAGAACTAGACTTGGTTGTCCTGCTCCTCATGTAATACTATCCTGAAATGTATCAAAAAAAAAAGAGGCACGATCACTGCACCTAGGGGTCCTTAAGTTAGGCATGTCTAGTGACCTTGGTCGGCTGGCTCCGCTCCTAACTCCCTAGCCCTTTTTGATCCCCCGCGTCATGCTTAGGGCACATCAATGGGGCAGGACACACCTAGGGAGGTAACACCCACCTATGGTTTGACTTGTCACCCTAAGCCACTGGCACCACACCCCCTTGGCACCAATGGGGTCCTTAAGTGTGGGACATCACCCGGGATTCGCCTGCGGTTAGACCCACTTCCCCATTTCACTAGCACGAGCACATTGCACCAACGCACCCCCCTAGGTAGAGGACCGCACCTTCTTCTTCAGGTACACTACAAACACCCAACCACCAACTTCGGAGGCCCTCGTCCACCCATGCAATCCACTGAGCTACTCCGACGAACCTTGTTCTTGAGCTTCCACAAGCACTTGAGTCTACATGTGGCCCTCACCCTTACACCCACGCCAAAGTGCCATGGGACTAGCACTTGTCTAGGAGGGGGGTAATGTTAACCCCAAGTCAAGATGGCAAAAAATGGAGGGAAAGCAAAGGAAGATGGAGAAAGAGCAAAGACACGCAAGCGGCCTCTAAAGATGAACTGGGGCAAAAAGCGCAACCTTAAAAGAAAAGGCGCCTCAAAAAACTCAGAAAATCCTTGTAAAAGAGCGCCAGGCTCCCTCCTGTGCCCATTGTAAAATATTAGATGGGTGTAGGCTAGAGACACGGGGCTAAAAGAGGAAAATGGAAAAAGGACCTTGCCACAATGGCCGGTCATGTAAAAAAGGGATGGGTTCCCATGGGATTTTAGGGTTTGTATATATAAAGTTCAAAAAGTGAATAAGAAATCATTCTTTGGTGTGTGGCAAAAGGAGTCTTTTCTTCTTCTCTCCTTCTCACCTTCTTGCTTGTGTGTGCTCTTGAGAGAGGGAGTGTGAGAGTGTGAGGGAGTGAGTGTGTGAGAGAGTGAGGGATCAAGAGGGTGAAGCTCTTCACCATCTCCTCTTCTTCTTCTTCTCTTCCCTTCTCTCTTCTTGCGCGTGCGGCTATGGAGGATGGAGCTTGGAGGTGGAGGAGGCTTGAGGATGTTTGAGCTAGCATCTAGGATTGTGGAGCTACCGGTGTGTGGAAGAGAGGAGGCAACTCATATCGGCACTAAGGTAAGCTCACTACACTCGTAGGATCAACGGCACGTCGGCTAGGTGAGAGATAGCCATTAGAGCTCGCTTGGAACGCTTGAACAATAAGTAGTCCGTGGGTCTTGGCGGTTGAGCGAAGGCTCCCACACATCTGATTGGGGATCTGAGTAGCATAGAGGAAGATATTTTTTATGGACGTTCTTGTCTACAAGAGATTTATCTTCTCATAAAATAAATTAAGAGGCTTCACCTCTGTAAGTGTTCTTCTACATCTTCTATTTCTTTCAACCCCTTCTCTTCCGTCTACTCCTCTCCTTGAATCTCCCTTCACCCTGTTGTCTCTTATCCCCATGGTAGACTTTCGACCCCAAACGCACAGTGGTGGACCCAACGACGTGATAGTGGGTAGTAGCAGAGGTGTGTAAAAATGGGGGATTCTACTAGATCAAGTGGTGGTGATGCTTTACAACAGATGCTTGCTTTGTTGCAGCAACAACAACATCAACAATTGTTGTTACAACAGTAGATGCAAACTTGGCAGGAAGGAGAAAGAATTGATTCCCTAGCTGTGAATGCATTGCAGGCAGTGGGACAAGAATTGAAGTAGTTTAAAGCAGCCTTCATCCAGTTGTATGAAGAAAAGATGTTGTTTCATGGGGTACCGCAGTATGCATGTAGTCGGTATTTCTCCCATTTGGCCATGCATGCTTGGCATGATTGGATTGATGAGTTACATGAAGAGATGCTGATTGGTCAGCTTTTAAGAAAGCTTTGAGAGAAGAGTTTATTGGAAGATGCATGATTGATAACTAAAAAGACATTTATAGATTGGATTGAAAAGCCCAAAATCAGTATGCGCAGTTGGATGCCAATGATAAGAAATCATTGGAGTCAAAAAATTGATTTGTTTTTGAAGGTTGTAGATGTGATTGATCATTTAGAAGATGCCTCTTCTGAAACAGGGCTGAAATCAGATTGGGCTAATGTAACTAAAGTAGTGCATATGTTGGTAAAGAGAGAGCATATGAAATTAAGATGGGATACAGGCAGCACACCGGCCAGTGGTCAAAAGGGAACTGAAATTACAGCCAAGGCACCTATAGCCATGGAAAAACAACCGGCTATACCTATTGATCCACCTCTTAAAGGTGATGCTATGGATGAATTAATCAAAGGCATACGTGATTTGAGGCTAAATTTGATAGAAATCAATGCAAAGGTCAAAAAATTGGATGTCAATGTAGAAGAGAAGGGTCGAGCAATAGCCCAAAGGCCATATAGAGAAGGATACAAGAGGAGATGCATTTGGTGCGACAGTTTATAGCATGAAAAGCAAGATTGTACAACCTACACGAAGCGAAAGCAAAAAGGTTAGTCTTTTGAAAAGATGGAAAAATACATGCAATAGAAACCGGTCTTCCAATAGAGCCAAATTTTGGAAATGGTGGCATGTAGAAGAGGTTGGAAGAGATGGCCACAAGGACAACATTTGTTGCCATAGATGCATCCACATATGGATTGAGAATTGAAAGGACTAATGAAGCTTGTAAAGGAGGCATGTGTTAAAGGCATTATTAAATCATAATCTAGGGGTCTATTAAGTGGTTTTAAACCTTTGTAACTGATCAGATGTGAAAAGTCATGAGTAGATTATGAATCTTTTTGGGAAGTTAGAAGGAGGAGTCGTGGGATTTCTGTTCGTATCTGTTCATGTCAAGAAAACATATATACGTGTAATCGATGTGGTTATTCAAAAAGTAATGAAGGAACAACACAGATTTCTCTGCCTGTGTTTTCTAATTGTATTCAAAACTGTTAACTGTTTTGAGTAATTGAATATCTGAATTGTGAAATGATTTCTATTCGGTGCAAAGATGGGATGTATGTTGAAGTGATCTTTAATGGGGAAGCTTTTTGACCCCTAACACTTGGCAATCCTGCAAATTAGACTTTGGGCATTAGGCGGGATGTTTCAGAATGAAAAAGATGTAGAAGATTCATGAGTTAACGGATATAGTCAGAAATGGATTCATGGCTGGAGGAATTTCAGTATTGGACTACTGAAGAGGAGGAACAAGAATCTTTTGCACAGGCTCTGTTATAGGAGTTTCAGAATTGGATAACAGAAGAAGAGGAGTTTGAGGCATATACTCAGGTATTTCTGAACACACAGTTTCTTGATTTACCTTTTGACATTATTGGAAAGATCAGAGAAGTAGTGTGGAAAGAATAGACAAAATAGGTTGCCCCTTTTGGTTTGAAGAATACAGGCAATGTGTTCAAACAAATTTGGCATAATCAGGATCTTTGGCAATTTCGTCAACCTTATGGATTGAGTTATACATCTAAATTGGTTAGAGAAAAATGGAAAAATCAGCGTGGCTGTGCCAGTCATCATTGTGAACATTGTGCATCTGGATCTCAGCAGTAGAATAATCTGATGAGATAGAACAGGTGTGTGATGTATGTCTGCTGAAAAATACAGGGGTGAAGGTTTTGGAACCTATTATATCAGGCTACAGGCAAAATTAGAACAGGAAGAGAAACAAAAGAAGAAAGAACAACACAGATCTAGTAGTGGCAGTTAGGTGGATATTTTGGATTTAGGGTATCTGAGTGATTATGAAGCACAAATTGAGGAGGCAGGTCCTAGTCATGCAGTAGAAGATGTTGTTACTGATCAACAATTATAGGTTACACCAAGTAAAGAGGAGAGAAACAGAAACGGATTTGTGGGATTGCTAGCATGGTCTCAAATTCAAAGACAGGCAATGAGAAAACTAAGGTTTCAACCAGTGCCTAAAAAACCAGCAAGAAGAAAGGTTGCAGTAACACAATAGCCAGGATCAATAGCACAACCCCCTAATCTAGCAAGTCTTAAAGTTAAATTTGCAAACTTCAAGGGTGAGTCCAAAAAGGAAGACCTTGATGGCCATGTAGCTCAATTCAGCACAAAGTAAGGCTATGAACTGGTTTATATAGTATGGTGCAGCCCATTTTGCTAATAGAAAAGCATTACAAACAGCATTTTTGGCAAGATTCAGAAGTTGCAAAACACCCATTGATATTCTAAAGAAGCTTAAAACAATGAAACAGAAGAGGCTCCTTGCGGAGGATTATGCACATCAGTTTTTAGATTTGAATGGAAGACTTGCACCCAATGAAAGGCCAGCCAATGAGATGCTGGGGGAATATTTCTGTAATGGGTTGAGGGAATCCCTAAGAACTACAATAGGTAGTACATATATTCTTGGAGGTGCAGGAGGATTTAATCAATTGTTGTAGCAGCTGCCAGAAGAGCAGAGAAAAGGTTGGGAACCATCAAACGGGAATAAAGCTAGGGGAAATAAGGACAAAAATGGAAAGGGAAAGACAAAGAGCAAGTCTTAGAACCTAAACAAACAAATTACTGCAACTTTGAAGAGTATGGGAATTTCAACATCTCAGAAGAAGGACAAACCATATTGTAATACACGCCAGAAGCATGTGCACACAGATGCTACTTGTTGGTATAATCCTAACAATAGGGCAAACCCAAGACAGCAAGTGCCAAAGGGAAAATGCACTAGCTGCAAATGCAGTAGAACCAGATAGAAATAGAGCAATGGAAGGTCCACCTAGAAGATTTTAGGGGAGAAATAATTGGGGACCACCTAATCCTCAAGGAATTGTAGTCTGAATGATGACCCATGCACATACTATGGAGGAATGAATCACATGCAGTGTCCAAATTGCTCATTGTGATTTTGCTCATGTGGCTGAAAGTTTATATCAACTCTTGAGAAAAGGGCAAAAGTTTTGGTGGGGTAAACAAGATACGAAGGCAGTTCAGAAGTTAAAGAGCTTATTGATTTTAGCCCCAACAATAAAGAGAGCAAATTATAAGAATGGGCACCCTATTATTCTCACCATGGATACAAGCCCAATTGGTATTGGCTGGGCAGTGGGTCAGGATGATGCTAATGGGAATAGGTATGCCATTCGGTTTGGAGAAAATGTCCTCAATGAACGGCAACGACAATATTCTCAAGTCAAAAGAAAGCTTTGGGATATAGTGATAGCCCTTAAGTGTGATAGGGAGTATTTTATGGGAGCTCATATAGTGGTAGAGACTGATTGTCTACCTCTATTGGGCATGATACTGAATTGCTCAACTCCTGATATTGCCATGTTACGGTGGTTTGCATATATAAAGTCACTTAACCTTGATTTTCAGCATATTGCAGGTAGAGAAAACCCCGTGGTTGACATGCTTTCACGAGCAAGGTTTGAAGATGAAGAGGAGCTAATGGAAGATAAAGAGGATGATGTGATAGGTGTTGAAAATGACTTTATGATAGCAGGGAATGAGTATTTTATTACTACAGGTACAACTATTGTAACAGGGATTTCAATAGTAAGAAAAAACTTACAGCCATGAAGAAGAGATGGGCAGTAGAGAGAAAGCATCATCAATGTTATGCTTCAGTGGGAACACAAATTTTGGAAGAATTGTATGAGGATGATTGACTGAAAATAGGCCAATATCTCAGCCTCATGACAACGAAGGGTGAGTGGTCTGAAGCTGAATTCAAGGGGATTAAAAGAAAAGATTATGAGTTTTTTTTAAAAGATGGATATTTATGGAAGCATGCAAAGAAAAAGAGAGGAGCTCTAGTATGTTCATTAGGAGATAGGGCTTCTCAACAACAGGTGATGCAAGAGTTTCATGAAAGCTTATGGGCTCGACATAGAGGAATTTGGGGCACATTTTCCAAGATCAAAGAGAAGTATCGGTGGCAAAACATGTATAAATATGTGGAGCATTATGTGGAATCATGTAGTGTCTGTTAGATGTATTCCATGGTAAAGCATAGATATAGGTTGCAACTGACCTTTCCATTGTCTATGCATTACAAATGGGTAGTTGATGTGGTTACCATGCCCATAGGTTTATGGAATATGAGATATCTTGTGCTTGCATGAGAAGAATTGAAAAATCAAGTGGAAGGTTGAGCTCTTAGTACAAAGACTACTCAAGTAGTTTGCAGGTTCTTATTGGAAGAAGTCTTTTGTAGGTATGGTTGTGTTGGTAAAGTGGTTGCAGATAGAGGAGAATTGGGTGCAGATGAGGCTCATGACTTCTTTTTATGATTAGGTATTAAGGTGGCTTTAACTTCAGTCTATAATCCTGAGCAAATTGCAAAATTGAAAGAGGTCATTAGCCTATCATTAAGGCATTAGCAAAGTCATGCAAGGGCAGGATGAAAGAGTGGCAAAAAAATGTTACCCTTTATGTTGTGGGCTGATAGGACCACTCATAGTGTAGTTACAGGAGGGTATATGCCTGCTGAATTAATGTATGGACAATAGCCAATCATGCCTATTGAGGAGACTATTGCTGCTTGGAGTGTTCTACCATGGGAAGAGGGTTTGAATAGAGAAGAGTTGCTAGTCCTACACATTAGATAGTTAGAAAGAAGGCCTGAAGACATTGAGACAACCATGAAAAAGCTGAAGACTACAAGGATCAAGAACAAGAAAAGGTTTGACAAGCGACACAGACTTTGACCACGAGCTATACAAGAAGGGGAATGGGTATTGGTTTATAACAACAGCTTGGAAAATCAGCATAGTGCCAGTCGGAAGATGGCAAAGTGGTAGTTTGGTCCATATGTGATAAGGTTTGTTTTTGATAATGCTACCTATGCATTAAATGAGATGGATGAGACAGCTCTAAGGATTCTAGTGGCTGGAAAATGTATCAAGCTCTTTAAACATAGGGAGTCTTCAGCATATGAGTTGAAGGAGTTGGATACTGAGCATGAACATGAGAATATGGAAGAAGAAGAGGTAGAAGATGAAGACATTGACATGGAAGAAGATACTTCTTTTGACACTACAGATCCATAAGACTTTGGCACATGCTAGAGGATGTGCAGGTTAGGAGGGGGTGGATGTCGTGCCGTTATGCACACACCGTGTGAAAAACTCTAGAGTGCGGCTTTCTTATTGATCTAGAGAGCCAATGCCATTTTAGACATTAGTGTTAGTGTTCGTAGTGTGGATGGTTCAAAAATATTAGATTTTTGGACAAGTTTAGCCAATTTTTGATATTTTAGATATTATCTCTTGTAAAAATCCAAGAACTGTAGATAACTTCTAGAATAGAATGACATGTAAAAGAAAGTAGGTAGATTTCATCCGTTTTGAGAAGATTTTATATAAAAGAAGGATTGGCAAAATCGTGCGACACGCGATCACTATTTCAGGCAGTGAACATCACTTCGAAGTGGGAGATGAAGAAGGAGCGATCTGGTAGAATTCTGGCCAGTGTCTTGGTATTTTACCCCCCTTTCGGAGCCAATGGAAGCATCAGATTGGCGATCTAAGTAGCATAGAGGAATGTATTATTTTATGCACGTTTTTATCTACAAGATATTTATCTTCTTATAATGCAGAAATAAATTAACAGGCTTCACCTCTGTGAGTATTCCTCTACATCTTCTATTTCTTTCTGTGAGTATTCTTCTATATCTTCTATTTCTTTCAACCCCTTTTATGCCTTGATTTTGTTAGGGGGTAGGGTGAGAGATGTGCTTGTGCTTTGTTGTGTATTCCGTTTTGTGGTAGCTTGATGCTTTTTACGGTTGTTGTTTGTGTAGATTAATTCGTGGGTTCCACGAGCTGAGTCACCCTATCTCGTGGTTGCCAATGAGAGCAGATTTTTGGAGCCTGATTTAACACAAAAAAGTGTCCGGGAGGCATAAAAGAACAAATTTTCATGGAAAATGAGCAGATTGATGAGTTGGAGTTTTCTTAGATACAGTTCAATGCCAGGAATGCAATGCAAGTCTCGTTCGTCAATCGGAGTCCGTTTGACCACCCGTTTAAACCCCACAAGGTTTTGCATTATAAAGCAGCTATGTGATATGGGAACTAGAAAGCGCATGGAGGAGGCCAACTTGATAGATTTCGATGCTATGAAGTCGGTCGTCTAGTCAGTTCGTGAATCGGAGTTTGTTTGGGCCTCCGTTCGCCAAAAACCCACTTGCATACATTGTGAAAACTCAAAAATTGAACTAGATATTTTAGTTATTAACCTTAATGGCTTAGTTAAAAGGGCTAAAAGCCCAAAATTTGAATCGGGGGGGGGGGGGGGGAAGGAGGGGGTGCATTTTTTTCAGTGCCCCCCTACTTTCCAATTTCGCAGCTTTTCAGGGAGAGGGAATCAGGAGGAATGCTCTGGGGCATGAGTTCTTGATTTTCTTTGCCATTTGTCACCGTAAGAATAAGAAGAAATGATGGATTCTATGAAGAGATCAATTTTTAGCATTTCTCTCCTCTCTCCTCTTTCCTCTTGTTGTGTGTTTCCATGGTTGATTCTATGAGAGAATGGGGTGGACTAAGATGTGAGATTTTGATTGTGGGATGATGCTAGAGCATAGATCAAGGTTGAAAAGATTGTCAACAGCACGACTATCAGGAAGCGTTAGCGGATATCCAATCACGAGATACATACGACATAAGGTGTGATTCTATGAGAAAGTCGTAAATTTAATCATTTTATGATAAATTTTGGTTGGAAATGGTTGCATTTGGTTGTGAATGTTATGATCTATTAGAAATGTTAAGGAAATCAAGAAAAAGCAGTCATCTAATAATTTTTTTATAAACACACAAAACCTACAACATTGCTGTATTAAGGAAAATCATGCAATTTTGGGGATTTATTGTGCGTATGGTGTTCGTATGGGATGGAATGTGATAGAAAAAATCATTCTCAGTAAGATTAATCAATCAAAATCAATAAATCAAATGATATACTTTTTCATTGGAAAAATAGGGAAATTTTATATTTGTGTTTGTGAATGTATGATAAGACAGAGGCATGAGGTTTTAGCCTTGGTTCAATTTTATATCTATGTTAAAGTGGGTATTTTGCTACTTTCATGAAGGAAAAGTACTTTTAAAATGCTTCCTAAACCTACCATCGAATGCAAAACCTTAAGCAGTATGGGGAAGGGGGGGTGTTAAGGGCTTATAATACACTGGATTTTGATATTTTTTTGATGCATGGCATATAGGACATGTGTGGCTTGAAATTAAGTACGTTCAGTAGCATGAGCATACTCGGTGCTGGCCCTAGGCAACACAACAATCTCAGTTAAAGTAAATGTATGAAAAGAAATGTTTTTGCACCTTCACAACGTTGGTTGTCAATAAAAAACATTGTTTGAGCACTATTAATCATATACAATTGCATTGCATGCAAAACATGGTATCATCCTCTAGGATGCATAGCAATTGTTTTCATGAACAATGACCTATGTTAAGGAGGTGAGGTACCCTAAGCTGTAGGGTTAGTGGTTCGTTCCTTTGGGGACTATTTAGTGAGGACTATCTATTATCTCCTGGATCGACTAATTAAAAGAGTGGATTATGTGTCATATGTGTTTTATGTATTCAGGGTGCATCTTGGGGCCAATCCCCGAGGTGTAGGAGAGCCGTAGTGGGGTTATGGCAATCAGCCGAGGGGCACTCCCTTTGTTTTTGCTTACGTGGTGTATTACATCAATATGTGTAGTGACTCCCTCTGAGGAGTGTGGGAAGAATTATCCATTGGATTACAATCCATACAAATGCGAAGTTCTACATTAGAGGTGAGGGTAGTATACCCCTTAGACACTCTTGGCCATAAGGGGTGGTTTGGGTGTGCAGTAGAGGCCCAGCTAATACCATAGAGCCAGTGTCGGGCCTATTTTAGGTCTCAACAACAGACAAGAAAATATAGTATTATAAGTTTTATTAGATATATTGGTTCTAATAGGATGGATATTCCTTTGGTAGATATTATGGCTCTTATCAATCTCTCTGATGATAGTGTTGTACAAGGATATATATGTAATGTGAAAGCTAAAAGAATGTTTTTGGGATTGCTAACCATGGACACACGGGAGGTTCAAGATTAATTGTGGGCATCAATGAAGTATTTTTGCAGCAATGGTATTACTCTTCTATAGTCTCTTCAAGGCAAGGATGTATTATATTGGTTTGTATCATTGCTTAATCAATCATCTTAGTAGTATTTAGAATATGTATCGATATTGCTTTCCATTCCCTTTGCTAAGATTGATGCTAATCAATTCGCTATGATAGTTTGTACACCTCATTAGTTATTAGGAAGTGATCATGGGCTTCATAAAGATAACTAATATGGGAAGTTTTGGATGTTAGTATGCTTTCATTGGTCAAAATTTTTGGAAAATGCTCTATCAAGATAGAGGAACATGTTACCTTCATTTTGATTCATCTTTGTATCTACTATGAGGATATTCACAAATTGTGTGGAGATGGCTATAAATATTTTACTAAAGCATGTTGAATGGAAAAAGAAAATGCTTGCATTGATTGCTCCTTGGTGTAGTCATCTCAAGGGCAATGATCTGTCTACTCTATAAGATATGGTCACTTCTTTCGGAGCATTTGGATACTGTTCATATGTCTAAATCTACAGAATTAAGCCATGGACAACAAGTATACTTTGTCCACAGCTATGATGAACAAGATTATTCCATTGATCTTGGATAGCAATTCAATAGGAATCAACCAAATGTAGTGTTGAATTCTTTGTTTCTTCAAGGTAATGATGATGCTAAAGTGGACAATGGGTTTTATGATAAGAAAGAGGAAGAACAAGAAGAGGCTAATGAGTAAAATGAAGAAGATGAAGACCAACCATATGAAGAAGACCAAGATAATCAACAAGAGGATCATCTAGAGCAAAATGAAGAAGATAAAGACCAACCATATGAAGAAGACTAATATGATCAACAAGAGGATCATCTAGAAGAAGAGAGTGCATATGAAGACCACTTAGTAAATGAACATCTTTATGGACCATTTGTGGAAGGATATGGGTATGCTGAAAATGAAGAATCTAAAGTTCTTGATCATGTGTATGGTGGATTAGTTGAGGATATGCATCAGCTCACAGTCAGCTAGGATCTACACCTACTAGAAGATGGGTATGGTTATGAAGACTTTGGTATTGACTATGATGATTGATATGCTAATAATGAGAATTACATGAGATTCTTGATGGCTATGATCTGAGATGGATGATGAATATGATTATGGTTGTGATTATGGGGATCTTTTTTCCTACCCATTTGACCTGGGTGGTTAAGATCATACGTTTAATGATAGTTTTCCTACTCTTGATTATTATTATGATGGTATATCTTTTGATCCATGAGGTAATGGGATAGCTTTGCACCTTCATTAGGCTAGCATCCATATTAGGTAGAGCTGGATTTTAGGACCCTATTTGGACCCGTTCTTGAAGCACTGGAGCCCATTTTGGAGCCAGAAAGTGCCCAAGAGACGTTAAACAGCCAATTTTCATGAAAAATCAAATGGTGGCAGATGGCCAAGCTAGAGTTTTCCTAGATGCATTTCGACGTTAGGAACCCAACGCAAGTCTCGGTTCGTCAATAGGAGGTCGTTTGACCCCTCCAGTTGGATTGCAAATTGGAGTTCGTTTGGGCCTTCAAAACCGAAATATCCACTTGCGAGGCAGTGTCAACATGAAAGGCTGAACCGGTTATTTTAGTCTTTAAACCTTAATGAAGGATTAAAAGGGGAAAAAAAACTCATGAAATTGTCAAGACAGAAGGGGGCACATTCTTTCATGATGCTCCGATGATTGGTGCCTCTCCGTTTTGCTGGTCGGGTGAGAGAGATGAAGATGGATTACTGATCCACACAGAGCACTCTCCGTTTTGGTTGTAAGCACATGTCATATGATTGAGAAATGAGAAATCTGATTTTTTAGTCTTTCTCTCTCCTCCCTCTCTCTCCTACAAGGGGCAGTTCTTGCGTGTGAAGGGAGATGAAGCCCGAGTGTAGTGAATGCTTGTCCGGCGTGGTACCAGATCACTTTCGAGTCGGCTTGGGGCTGGAGATGGATGATGGGAGATGGGCTGAGCATTAATGGTGGACTATTCTGCTATCTCAAATCTGATTTTAGAAACCCACAACCATAAAAAGATCGGTAATTTTATTTTATAAAGGAAAAAATGCTTCTTTTTTATGTTTGGTTGGCCAAATAATGTTCATATTAAATGAAAATTGGTAGGAATGTTGTTTGCTGTATGTTTGATGATTCTATGTCAGAAAAATCAGAACACATAATGCCATAATGCTGAAAATAATTTTCTAAAACTTGAAAACCGCATTTTACAAAAGAAAAATGGGATTTTGCGTGTTTCAGGTGGGAAAAAATGTGCACATGGGCTGGAGATTTGTTTGAGCCTTGCTTGCATCATGTTTGAGGGCTTCACATGGGAAAATGCAAAACCCGTAATAATTTATGGTCATAACTAGTTACTTAAAACCCGAAAAACACGCAATTTAGAAAGAAAATGGGATTTTTTGTCATTTTGAGTTTGATTAAAATGATGCATGAGGGATGAAATATGGAAAATGAGATTCTCAATTGTCATAATAAAAAAAACTAGAAAAAACCAGTAAATGCTCTATTTTCTTGATAAATAAATAGTGAAAAAATAGCAAAAAATGAAAAAAATTAGGGTTTTTGAGATATAAAAATGCAAAAAAATATGGATAATGTGTGCGCATGTTTGGAAAGATTAAGGCATGAGGTATAGTCTCAATTCACCCTTTTTTGTATGTTTTAGTGCGTTTTTTTTGCTTTATACATTGAAAATGTAAAAAAACTAAAACCCTACACCTATGCAACGATGCAATACATAAACGGTAGGAGAAAAAGTGGGGTTATGGAAGTGTTTAAGTGCTGAAAATGAAGTAAAGTTTGATCTTTTTTTTGTGCATGTCATGTAGGACGATTGATTACTTAAGTTAAAGAGACTAGTAGCACGATTAAGTTCGGTGCTAGTCTCTAGCAACGCAGCAACAACTAATAGATTGAAATCATTGAAGGGTTGATTTTACACTCCACTTTGCTGATTTTTAGAATACAAATGTTTGTGCACAATAGGCATCCACACTTGCATTTTTCATGCCACATGGTATAACATCCTGGATGCATAGCACTTATATGCCAAACATTGGCCAACACTGAGAGTGTGAGGAAACCCTTGCTGTAGGATAGAAAAGCAATTCCTTGAGGTAAGTTCAGTGAGGAAATATCAACTCCTGGATTGTTTGATAAATCAAAGAGTGGAGCTTGTAGGCTTGTTCTTTATGTTGAGGTAGCGCATCAAGGGGCCAATCCCCTTGATGTAGGAGGGCTGTAGTGGGGCCGCGGTGTTTCAGCTGAAAATAGGCTGATTAAAGTCTCGGCCATGAGCATGACGATGAAACCAAGGAACCCCCATAACCCTAAAGATACTTTGTCCATTTTAAATGGTTTAGTGGAATCTTTGGCTAGAAATGTGGCCGATTACTTTACCCTTTGCCCTGAAAGTGAAACCACGCTGGAGTTTGGGTCGCTATGGGGAAATACCCATGGAGTAATCATGAGACAGTCCATGGGAGTTAGAGAAAGGATTAGAAAGTAAAAGTGAGGCTAGGAAGGCACATGTGTCTATGATTCTCAGTGGTGATAAGGTTTTAGAGGGGAAGACTGTGATGCCACTAGTCAAAGTAATATATGGAGATACCTCCGATGCTAGGGCCTGATGCAATTGGGTTCCAAAGCGCAATTTCGCAGATCCATAAAGCATTGGACGATATCTACATATGTGGAAAACCCTTATCAGAGAGGAAGGTTCTATTAGGACCTTCCTCCGATTCTAGGGAAACGGTAGCAAATAAGGATAGAATTACTAAAACACCATCGGCAAGCGATGGAGTAGACTCCTTATTGCGTAGCATAGGACTCCCTAGACCACTCTGTGAGTTGGTAGAAAGGAATGGCAAGGATAATATTAACCTCCCTACACCATTAAAGGTGGAAATGGAAGAGGTTGGAGACCCTAAGACACTGGAGTTAGGTCATGATTATGAAGATTTTAATGACCCAGTGCTAATCCCAAAGGAGAGGACTAAATGTCCTCCTCCTTATAGGGATCTCCCAGTATTTCATGGGCTGGTAAATGAGGACCCGATGTTGCACTTAAAATAATATGGCCTAACTTGTCTTGCAAGTGGGTATGATGATATACATCGGATGATCATATTCTCAAGTACCCTAAAGGGAGAGACTAGAAAATGGTATTGGAGCCTCCCAAGAGGGTCAATTAAATCATTCGAGGAGCTGCACGATAAATTTTCAGATGAATATGAAAAGGAGGTGCCTATGACCCAGGTCTTAGGGCAGCTTATGCAGATAAGACAAGAGTCTTACCCTTCTGCTAAAGAATACGTTGGAGCCTTTGACGGTATTCTTAGGCTTTGGCCAAGAAGAGCTACTATATTGCGAGGTGATGTGCTATGCGAGCTCTTTATGAGCGGCTTAGAGATTAATACGCAAATTCAAGTGAGAATGCGAGATACTAAGTCATTAAATGAGGCCAAGAGGCATGTAATAGACTATGAGCAATATATTCGAAGATGTTGGAAAAAATTTTGGAGTTTCCCCCGCTTGTTGCAAGTGCATCTAAATATCCAACCAATTTTGCAAAGAGAAAATCCTTTCACTAATACCAAGACAACCTTAGCAGGAGATCTTGGTGGTCAAAATCTCCAAGTACAAAGTTGCAATCTTATGAGCAGTGATAAGATGCCTCTTGGGGATAAAAAGATTCCACACCCAGCAAGTCCCATCAAGGTGTACAATAGTTCCACGAGAGGTAGTTGCGATGGCGGCATTGATAGGACCATCGGGCCCATGAGTATGGATAAGCATTCTATGAGTGGTTCTAGTTGTTCTCTTAGTAAGGCTCTTGAGAGACCTTTCCAATTTATGGATGAATCATGCTTTCAAGTAGATATTGTTCCTTTTAGTAAAAGCATGGTTTCTATGAATAAGCAGTTATTACAGAGTGGACAAAGGAAAGGGAAGACATCTCATATGAAGAAGATGTACCATGCCCAAGGTCCACCTATGTTGAGTAGAAGCCCTAAGGATGTGAGGCCATCTGGCTATAGCAATAAGTCCACTTTGAGTTTATTAGACCAATGCGGCAAAATGAGGCAGTATAAGAATATAAAAGGAATATGAGATGTGTTTGGAGACCCAAAATTTCTAAATGTGTGGTTGGTGTGCTAGATGAAAGGCTAGGAATTCCATGTGGATATGCCTTGACAATTTTCCAAGTGGATGAGATCAACGGCCATAATGACACATCTGACAATATGCACAGCCCTAAGTTGCATCTAGGTGATGGGTTTGAAGTTCTACCTAGTTTGGGTTGCAACATTGACCTATGCCAAAATCCAAATAGGGAAGGTTTGAATGAGCACAAAGCTGTGATTCATGAGCCCAATGAGGTCATTCATTTAGTTCATAGTACCCAAGAAGAGATGGCCCTTATTACTGAGATATCAATAGAAAGGCTTGGGCTAGTGGATCTACAAAATTCCAAGATCAAGCTTTGAGCTGACTCGCATAAGTAGTATGTGGCTAGCCCTCACATCTCATGATATCTTTGGTCTCGGCTAGCTAGATAATATACAATATATATGCCAAAAAGACCATCCATTAGATGCAGCCAAATGAGCTATTTTCATTAGGCCAAGAGGGCCCAATTAGTTTGTAGAAAAATGTTCTATTTCATTAGGCCAAGAGGGCTATTTGTATGTTTAATGCGGATGCGTTTTACGGGTTTTGTTTTAGTGCTGTGCTAGACAAATCATCGAGAACCTGGGGGGAGCCTTTGTTGCACTGGAGCTTCTCGTGGCCCAATCCACAAGTGATATCTTTCCTTTACGAGTACCTTCTTTTTATGCTGCATATGTCTGTGTACTTGTGAGGGATTTCTTTTGTTGGGGACTGGCAATCAAGGCATGAAGTCCCAGATATAGGTCAAGTATGTCTAAGGGAGGTCTAAGTAGTCATTGCCTCATGTAAAGGCATTGTCAAGCATTAAAAGACTTGTTTCAAAAGGCAATCCTAGTGACCCTATTCTACTGACCTGCTAGGCAACCATTCTAGGAGTTTCTATTAGTTGTAAGGCAGTTAGAAAAGCCTGCCAAAAAATATATATACAAAGAAGAAAAATCCTGCATATCTGAAAGAATAATAATATACAGAGGTGTGTAAAAAGGGGTTCTAACGCCTATAAAAATAGAAAAAGAAAGAAAGAAAAGTGGTATGAGCAATTGTTCATTGCCTTGCGAAGGCTTGGTAGGTTCCTGGGGACGAGACAGTAGACCCGGGGCCGATGCCTTGTCTTCCTAGAGGTGGCATCTAGCTAAAAAATAAGAATCAAGGAAGGTTGGAGCAAAAATAAAAGTGAGTCTTAAAAAGGATTAAGTGTTGCCTTGCGAGGGCTTGGTAGGCTCTTGCATATTGAGACAGGACCTGAGACCGATGCCCTATTCTCCTTGGGTCACTACGCTCGACTCTCTCTTTTTTACATGCCTGAGTATGGAAAATTAAGGCCTAAAAGGAGAATATGCTAAAAGACAATATTTCTTGATCAGGCTATAGGAGTCCTCGCCTAGTAGGAGCTCCTGGTTGCATTGTCCTCAGTTAGGTAGGTAGTGTAGATCACCACTTAGGATGACCTCTCTAATAGTTCTTTTTAGCTTGGCCATGTTGGAGCATTCAGTTAGTGACTAGGTTTAAGCTTGCTGTCAGATTATGCTAGGCCTACTCCTTGTGGATTTCATACCTTGGTTTTGTTAGGGGGTAGGGTGAGAGCTATGATGTGTTTTGTTGTGTATTTTCTGTATCAGCTTAATGCTCTTTGTGGTTGTGTTTATGTGCAGATTAGTTCATGGGATTCGATGGGCTGAGTTGCCTTGTCCCATGGTCGCCAATGAGAGCTGGATTTTAGGACCTGATTTGGACCCGTTCTTGAAGCGCTGGAGCCCATTTTGGAGTTGGAAAGTGCTCGAGAGACGTTAAATAGCCAATTTTCATGAAAAATCAAACGGTGATGGATGGCCAAGCTAGAGTTTTCCTAGATGCATTTTGACGTTAGAAACTCAACGCAAGTCTCAGTTCGTCAATCGGAGGTCATTCGACCCCCCCATTTAATCCCTGCAAGGTTCCGCGTTATAAAGCAGTTACCAGATCAGGAAGCCGTAAAGTGCATGGGAGAGGCCAGATTGATGGAGTTCGATGCCACGAAGCCGCCTGTCTAGTCAGATTGCAAATCGGAGTTCGTTTGGGCCTTCAAAATCAAAATATCCACTTGCGAGGTAGTGTGAATAGCAAAGGCTAAACCGGTTATTTTAGTATTAGGATTAAAAGGGGAAAAAAAACTCATGAAACTGTCGTGACAGAAAGGGGCGCATTCTTTCATGATGCTCCGATGATTGGTGCCTCTTCGTTTTGCTGGCCGGGTGAGAGAGATGAAGATGGATTACTGATCCACACAGAGCGCTCTCTGTTTTGGCTACAAGCACGCGTCATATGATTAAGAAATGAGAAATTTGATTTTTTAGTCTTTCTCTCTCCTCCCTCTCTCTCCTACAAGGGGCAGTTCTTGCGTGTGAAGGGAGATGAAGCCCGAGTGTAGTGAATGCTAGTCCGGCGTGGTACCAGATCACTTTCGAGTCGGCTTGGGGCTGGAGATGGATGATGGGAGATGGGCTGAGCATTAATGGTGGACTATTCTGCTATCTCAAATCTGATTTTAGAAACCCACAACCATAAAAAGATCGGTAATTTTATTTTATAAAGGAAAAAATGCTTCTTTTTTATGTTTGGTTGGCCAAATAATGTTCATATTGTGGTAAGAATGTTGTTTGCTGTATGTTTGATGATTCTATGTCAGAAAAATCGGAATACATAATGCCATAATGCTAAAAATAATTTTCTAAAACCCGAAAGCCGCATTTTACAAAAGAAAAATGAGATTTTGCGTGTTTCGGGTGGGAAAAAATGTGCACATGGACTGGAAATTTATTTGAGCCTTGCTTGCATCATGTTTGAGGACAGCACATGGGAAAATGCAAAACCCGTAATAATTTATAGTCATAACTAATTACTTAAAATCTGAAAAACACGCATTTTACAAAGAAAATGGGGTTTTTTGTAATTTCGGGTTTGATAAAAATGATGCATGAGGGATGAAATGTGAAAAAAGGGTGATTCTCAATTTTCATAATCAGAAAAACTAGAAAAAATCAGCAAATGCTCTATTTTCTTGATAAATAAATAGTGAAAAAATAACAAAAAATGGGGAAATTTAGGGTTTTTGAGATATAAAAATGCGAAAAAATATGGATAATGTGTGTGCATGTTTGGCAAGGTTGAGGCATGAGGTGTAGCCTCAGCTCACCCTTGTGTGTATGTTTTAGTGCGTTTTTTTTGCTTTATACATTGAAAATGTAAAAAAACCAAAACCCTACACCTATGCAATGATGCATACATAAACGGTAGGGGGAAAAGAGGGGTTGTGGAAGCGTTTAAGTGCTGAAAATGAAGTAAAGTCTGATCTTTTTTTTGTGCATGTCACGTAGGATGATTGATTACTTAAGTTAAAGAGACTTGTAGCACGATTAAGTTCGGTGCTAGTCTCTAGCAATGCAGCAACAACGAATAGATTGAAATCATTGAAGGGCTGATTTTACAATCCACTTTGCTGATTTTTAGAATAAAAATTTTTGTGCACAATAAGCATCAACACTTGCATTTTGCATGCGACATGGTATAAAATCCTAGATGCATAGCACTTTTATGCCAAACATTGATCAATGCTGAGAGTGTGAGGAAACCCTTGCTATAGGATATACGAGCGGTTCCTTGGGGTAAGTTTAGTGAGGAAATATCAACTCTTGGATCATTCGATAAATCAAAGAGTGGAGCTTGTATGCTTGTTCTTTATGTTGAGGTAGCGCATCAAGGGGCCAATCCCCTTGATGTAGGAGAGTTGTAGTGGGGCCGTGGTGTTTCAGCCGAGAGGTTGCCTCCTGTGTATTATGTTATACCAATGTGTATGGGACCTCCCTCTGAGGAGGAGGGAAAGGCAAGCATTAGACTGTGTCCTATTACAAACGTAAGACTGATATTAGAGCTTGGTATAGTGTGTCCCTTAGAGCTCCTGGCCGCGAGGCCCTGCGGGGTGTCTTGTGTGTCTTAGAGGTCCGACTAGTGCTAGAGAGCCACTGTCGGGCCTGTTTGTGGTCTCGACATTGGGATCCAAATCTTTATCTTTTAGAGATTTATTTGGTTGAAAGCTAGTCATTTTATCTCTTGTTCTACTCTAGATAGTTTGTGAATAGCTTGTTGTTTTGGCTTAGTTTCAATTCCAATTTGATTACAGAGGAGTAACACCTATATGGACTAAAAGTATGTCCAATGAACTTTCTTTTAACTCATAGCACACTTGATTTGGATATTCCTACCAAAAGATATCTCAGTTTTACAATAGAATGGTTTGTAATAGACAACAAGCTACCTATTGTTTGCAAGTGTCATTTCTTGGAGTTACGTTGGTCTGGTTCTCCATTTTATTAATTTGAATGGATGTCCATATGGTCTATTTGGTTTTTCACTTCTGATTCCTTTCATCATTTAGTACATACTAGTGATTTTCCTATTTTTGCAACCACTTGTAACAAAGTAGTACTCTGATTTCCTTTACATTCAACCATTATAAACAGTCCACAACTAGTTTTTAGGATAATAACTTCTTTTGAGTGGGGATGAAATGTAAGAGATGGGAAATAGGGTACCTAGGGGCAGGTACAAAAGGTGAAGGTACTAATCATTTTGTAACATTTTTGACATAAGTACAAGTCTTTTCTTGTTTCATCTCTCTCCTCTCAACTTTTATGGTGGCTAACATCTTCTTTCCTTTTCTGTGTTTCTCTCTTTTCTTCTAGTGCTTCTCACACCTCTTTCTTCTTTCTCTCTCTTCTTGCAATCTTTGTCTCTCATTCAGTAGTCTTCTCTCTCCTATCCTTCTCCCTCCTCGTTCACTTCATGATAAGAAGTTGAATAACATCTATCTCTTGAAGTAATGGACTGACAAGAAGATGATATCTAACAATCACTATCATGCTAACAAGCACTATCTTGATGGTTATGCATCTTGTGTGCCATCTTGCAAATGCCTTCTAATCTTCCTTGAACTCTTCCAGATCTTCAGCAACCTCCAAGGAATGTAACTTAGTGATTAAAATTACTACTGATAACTCCAATGAGAAGAAATAGGAGAGAGGAGCTTGAGTTTTGAAGATGACTATGGAGTTAGGGTTTCAGGAATAGGCCGACTGGTTTTTCAGTCGTAGTAGTGCGCAGAGTACATCATTTGGCAATATATTTAATGAGAAGGGAGCTTGGATATGGAGCTTAAAAAGCCCTATCATCGCAGGTCGAATCATGGACTGTAGTGATGGCAGTAGCAGTACGACCTCTCACAGGTGCAGTTTTGGCAGTGATGAAAAAATCACGCAATGCTGGCTTGTAGAAGAGCCAATGTCAGGGCTGCTCATGCCAAGATGAAGTGCCTTCAGGTTAGGAAGAGGTCTATAGAAGAAGGCTTGAATAGATTGTTCCTAGAATGAGAGATTTGGGAACTCCAAGACAGGTGGGTGCAAGAGTGGCTATGGCAGCCTCAAGATCAAGTGAGGATGAAGTTGGAAATGGAGTCATACACTAATCCTAAGCTCTCTAAGGATGAAGAAGAGCTGAAGGAGTAGAGAGGAGAGGAGAGCTGAGCTTTGATACCATGTTAAATATGTGGATCTAGAGCATGGCAGATACTATGGTGGGTGGAAGAGATGAAGACCAAACTCATGATGACATAGCTAAGTAGAGACAAAGTGTTACACAAGCAAATTAGGTTCCAAGATGGCAAGTTGGACTCATAAACACAATCTTGTATAGGACTGACAAAGAAAATACACTTAACTGAAAGTACAAAGCATCATGACATTGTATTCATTCCATATGAAAAGTGGTAGTCAAGTACAATGCTTTATAGTTGTTGGATGGTAGTAGTTTTCCCTTTTTGTGCATATGGGATTCAGTCTACCTGCATGTCCTAACCCCAAAATATCCTCATAAAAAGAGGCTACAATAGGTGTGATTGAAAATATCTCAACACTTTGATGGTGTGGGGAGCAAAGGTCAAATTCAACAATCTTTGGTGGTATGACCATTCTTCCCACAATAGGAGCACCTAGTAGATTTTCCATTTGTTAGGGAAATAGCCATGATACCGATGTGTCAACCTGAAAAAGGGAGGGTGGGATGGAGAAAAAGAGAAAAAATATTAATGATGTAGTGGATAGGGGGAAAGATCAAAAGATGATGGTGAACCCACAGCCTATCTTTTCCTTATCTAATGTAGAGGATCTTTGCAACTCTCTAAGCACTTTTGGCTCTAATTCCATGTCAAGAAATTATTGTTGTGAAAGCAAACCAAAGAGACAATAGGGTTTGCAAGGAGAACATAGAGTGTGTGGCAAACATTGAGAACGAAGAAAAACTTAAAAAACACAAAAGAAGAAGATGATGAAAAGCACTAAATCATGCTAAGTGAATGAAGCTATTATAGTAGAGCTAAAGCTTTGAAGATGATTGCACTATCTTGTCTAAATCAAGTGACATCACCTACATGGAATCTACATTGTGAAGGCAGCAAAACATAGTCCTCCAAGCAATAGGATGTCAAAGATGTATACTAAAGTCAAGGAAGAAGACCACCTTTGATGTCGTCAAAGTCAAGGAAGAAGACCACCAACTATGAATGCATACTAATAAAGATGAGGATCAATAGGATGGCTTGCTAGATGAGAAAATCCAACCCTTGATGAAGTAGGAACTATAGAAATGTAGATATCTAAGGTAGTAGTGCCTCTTGGAGTTGTCACCAATGCCAAGGAGATGTCTAACTATGAAACATAACATGAGAGGCTAACACCAAGTGGAGAGCAATGTCGCTAGGTAGAGAGAGGTGATCTAGCAACAAAAATACAGGTTCCTTTTGACACCAAATGGAGATGATGTTTGGCAAGTGAAGGAAGAGAATTTGCATGCAAAAACACAGGTACAATTTGATGGTAGATGACAGAGATGGTCACCAAGTGGAGAAAGAGAATTTTCATCCTGGCCTGGGATGTGTGAAAGATAGGGCATCTAGTGTAGGGAGAGATGTAGTCCACAAATCTCAATATCCTTCAAGTGGGGTGTGAGCAGCAATGGAGAGGAAGAGAGCAACAGAATGTTAGAATGGATAGAATGGGTGAAGCCAATGGATTATATAGGCATAAACTAGCTAGAATGTCACTTGTTGAAGTCTCTCAAGTGGCACCCTAACTCAAAAGATGCCCAAAAATCCTTTTTGGGACTATAAATGGAAACTAAAAATAGAAATTGAAGGAGGAAAACGATATTGAAAGATCTAGTTTCTTATATCCCTTACTACTAAAGACTCCAAATGGGTGTAGAACCAAGCCCAAGATAGAACTTTGCACAACCCCAATGGTCTTGAGTCCATTTAGGGAGCCTTGACTACCACTATATCCCTCATAACAGGTCCTTGAGTGGAGATTCAAGACATCTTGATGATCTATAATAATTGAGGATAGTATTTAGTAGTCACGGATCTACTAGAGGGTTCTAAATATTTTATTAGAGGCCTACATGTATCCACATGTGTTTACAAGTGTTTAAGAAGTCACAAGAATTATTACAAGGAATTTTCAGTATTCTTTTGATTCCCATAGATTCTTGACAATCCCTACACATGCAACTATAGTCATGACATGTGCCCACACTATTGTCCAAATATTTACAAGTATTGAGCAAGGGTTATACGATATTAAAGGTGTAAAATAGGATCAAAATAGGGTGTTGTCCTACTCTAGAAAGTTTTAGAAAAGTGGTTATAGAATTGTATGGAGTGATTTTGATGGAAATTTCAAGTATCCAACTTCTAGAGGACATCATATTTTTTGTTTTAATTAAAAAATCTTGTCATTTTAGGACACCCTTGTCAAGATATATTGCTAAAATACTATAAGTTAGCCAAGTAGGTAGTACTCTACTACCTATGACAAAGAACAACATAAAAGATCAAGTAATGGATGTCATCAATGAAGATGTACATGCCTTCTAGAATGAAAAAATCTTTCCAAAAATGTCATCAACCATGAGCAAGAGGATGTAGGAGTTAGTATGTCTAATACACCAAATTCTCATCATTTGGATGAGATCAACAATGTATCTCATGACTCTAACGACTATGACTAGTTGTCTAATGAAATTAAGCTCAAGAATAAAAGGATTTGTCAACTCAATAGGGACATGGACATTGTTAACCCTCGGACGAAAAGGTGAAAAATCCAAAAAATCTAAAGTAGAAGACAAGGCCAAGGCAAAAGCGGAATGGAGGACAAAGGCACGCTAAGAAAAATCCGAAAACACAAGAAGTGTGAAAAAGTCCTAAATCAAGGAGAGGCACACAAGAAAAAGTGCAAGTCAATACTTTTGTAAAAGAGCGAAAGGCGCACCATGATTTATTTTAAGAGCATCAGGCTCTGTGACCGACCCGTGCAAATTGTAAAGGTAGATGGGTGGTAGAAAGGAAGCTAGAAAGATAGGAGAACAATGGAAAAAAGGACCAGCCATGTAAAAAGGGGATGACCACCCAAGGGAAAGAGGGCTTTGTATATAAAGTTCAAAAAGTGAATGAAAGCTCATTCTTTGATGTGTGGCAAAGTGGACTCTTCTTTTTCTTCTCTTCCTCTCTTCTCTTACTTTCTTGTGAGTGCTTGAGGGAGGGAGTGTGAGTGAGTGAGGGAGTGACTATGTGAGAGTGAGGGATCTTAGAGGCAAAGCTCTCCACCATCTCCTCTCTTCTTCTTCTCTTCTCTCATCTCGCGCATGGCTATGGAGGATGGAGCTTGGAGGAAGAGGTTTGAGGATGCTTGAGCTTGCATCACGAATTGTGGAGCTATCTGAGTGCTTGAGAGAGGAAGCAACTCAATCAAGCATCAAGATAAGCTCACTACACTCATAGAGAGGAATAGCACGTCGGCTATGTGAGAGGTAGCCATTAGTGCTCGCTTGAAACGCTTGAACAATAAGCGGTCTGTGGGTCTTGGTAGTTGATCACCTCTACATTTTGGTTCCATTTCTGGGACCAATGGATTTAAGCTTGAGCACTTGCGCACTTAAAATCTAGCATCGAAGTAAGGGTTTCATCCCCGAATCGGAGTTGGAGATAGATAGGAAGTTTTGGGTCTTTAATCCGTGCTACAAGTAAGTATTTTTTATTTTGGATGGTTAGTTGAGTAGGAGAAATCTGTTCAGTGTTTTTCCTTCGATTCTTATAGCATTTAGAGTAGGTTAAGGTTAGGAAATTGGTTGGGTAAGTGTAAGGTTTGCTGCTATAAAATAGGCCAAATAGTGCACAAATATGGGAAAAACAAGAAGAAGGAATGTTGAAGGGGGTTGAGGTCGACAAGTGAAGGGGTAGGAATGGCAAGAACCTTGTGAAATAGGGGTTTAATAGCCAGGAGACCAAGAGGGAGCTCATTTGAAACCCTGGTTGTTTGAGAGAGAGAGGGATCTCCATTGGGTGGATCCACTTCAATCGCATCACCGACGAGTTGGTTGCCCACTACAGGTATATTCACACCTTCTCCTTCATGCATAGGTAGGATCTAGAGGTGCTCGGCTAGTGTGGAGGCCACAATCTCTTGGCATGGAAAATTTGTCGTCGACTCAGAAAAAATGTGTCGCATTCGGCCCATCCGAATTACGTGGATTCTTGGCCGAGTCCCAGAATCAACCCTTGGCCCACTCGACTCGAACACTCGAAAACTCAAAAACTCGGCCCTTGGTCCACTCCCATTCGGTCATTCAACCAAATCGTTGTGGAAATTTGGCCCTTGGCCTATTTCTGTATTTGGCCCTCGACCCTCTCGACTCGGACGCTCACTGCTCGGCCCATCCGAATCAAATACTCAAACCAACTTGTACTCAGCCTGTCTGAATTAGTCACTCAGCCCAACTTGTATTCAGCCCATCCGAATCAATCACTCGGCCCAACTTGTACTCGGCCCATCAAAATCAGCCACTTGAGCCGTGCATTTCGAACATGTTGGGCCAAGTTTGATTTTCCCAAAATTTTTTGAAAATTGGATCAAACCATCTAGACACCGGCTATCTGAACATCCGAAGACGATATAGACACTCGAGAAGCCTTTTTGGCACAAGGAACAAAGGGATCAGCGAGATTCGGACATAGAGGCAACACTAGTTGACCATTGAGCGATCCAACCCAACAGCTACATCGATTGGAGTCTTAAAAGCACTAACAAATCATGACTAAGTGGAGGGAATGGCAGAGAACCCTATAAACCAGTGGAGAGCATACAAGCCTATCAGGCTAAACCCACGACGAGAGTGCTAGAGTCGTCACTTGTCTTCTCACTCACTCTGAATTCCAGCCCTCAAAGCACAGTTGAGAAAAGCTAAAAGCCTAATCTCGCAGTGCACAGAAAAGAGCACACATGCATACACATGCATAGAGTGAGAGTAAGTTGAGGACTAGTTGTAATTAACAAGGAACACACCTAGACTTAAGAACTTGAAGGAACACACCAGTAAGAGAAGACCCAAAGACATAGAAAGGAGATCAAATCCCCAAAAGTAGGACCAAGCGGATGACACGACCAAATATCTGAACACAACAAGGACACACAATACCGTGGAAGTGGATCTACCTGGACTTATCGACTTGATCGACAACTTGGCAGAATAGAAAGTCCTAGACATGGAAGAGGGAAGCTCAGGCCATAGAAGCAATGAGGAGCTTAACCTAGGAGACTTTCCTGAGGCTATCCAGCAGTTAGTGAGCAAATACGATGCTCAAACCCAGCTAGAGTATCGTGGTAGACCTGTAGAGGACATCATAGAAGATCTCGAGGAGAGGAAGTTGTCATGTAGGACTTTACAAGACCTAGCTACATACAACCAGTACCAGCAAACTAGAACTTTGCTCTAGAGCTTAGAAATGTGAGAGATTCAGAGAGTGCTAGCCCTAGCAGGCAGAAACTGGTCGGAGAGCGAGAGGGCGCTAGAAGGAGACCTCACACTAAGCGAGCTCCTGACAAAGCGACTGCTAGATAACATGATAGCAGAGCAAAGCGCTACAGAATTAGCAACATCATTGCTAGCAGGGTTAGGGGTTAATCAAGGCTCTAAGAGCCAATAAAAAATTCCTATGGTGGCAAAGCAACTAGACAAATACCAAGCTAAGGACGACCCATACAGCTTTGTGGAATAGTTTGAGTAGGTCTGTGAGGCCAATGACCTCACCCATCCTACTCAACGCTCCCAAGCCTTTGGACTGTGCTTAGGTGACAAGGGCCAGACTTGGTACACGAGTTTGGATGCTACAGAGCATGCCAGTTTTAGTGGCTTGAAAAATCTCTTCATTAAGAGATTTTTCGAACTTGGATACTCTGACAACCTACTAGTGCAACTCATAAACATTAAGCAGAAAGAGAAAGAGGATATTCAAGATTACGTGACCCAGGTGAAGAGCCTCTTCAAGAGAATTCCAATGGGTGAGAAACCAACCAAAAGAGTGGTATCTATGGTATTCATTAGTGGAATACAAAGTGAAGAGCTCTACAAAGCCTTGGCCAGCAACTCGAGCTTGCAGTGAGATGCACTGGCAAGGGTCTTTGAGGAAGCTATTAGAGTGGATGACCAGCTCAAGGAAAGAAGCTCCAAATATTTGAATTGAGAAGAGTCCAATACCAGGAGTTCTGAAAGGGCCTCAATGCTGAGTGAGAGAGTAGGCCCAAGCGCGCAAAACATAGGGAAGGGTAGTGACTCGAGATGATGACACGACCAATGTGCCCATATGTCCAATGCGTGCATTGTGGTGGGAATTACTTGCCAGCCGAGTGTCACAACCCTAGGTCACGACCTTGCGCTAATTGTGGTACGTTCGGCCATGCCACTATGCATTGTAGACTACCTCGGAGACTCCCATACCTGCAGCCTTATGCTCAACCCTACCTTCCAAACAAGCCACCGAACTTCTTTGGAAGGGGAGCCCCATTGGCTCTCCTAGTACCCAATTTTACTAAGCCGCCCATCGATGGGATGGAAATAAATCCTACATGTATCCCTAGACCACCTGGACCCTATGTGACCCACCCATCGGGTGATACTCCAGTCAAATATGTGGATGAGCCTAGCGGCGATGAGCCTTATGTAAACCCATACATGTCGTATGATGAGGAATGCAACACAGTTCTTATGAACCACCGACCAGTGCCTATGATGGCATTAGGGATGGGGAGAGGTAGAGGCCTATGAGCACAAACCCAAGAGCCAATTGTGTGTTGGAGTTGCAGTCACCTAGGACACATTTCTTCACACTGTCCCAAGAGGGAGCAAGCAAATAGAGATAAGGCTGACCTGAGATACACTGACTGTGGAATCACTTACCTCTTTGTCAATTGCCCTAGGCAGAGACCATCCTCTAGTTCAGGAAATGAACCATCGGTTCCATTGGTGTTGTTTGGTATCAAGACACTTGATGGGGAGGCCACTCCTATCCTGTTGCATGTCATGACTTGTGCACAGACAAAGCAAGCCGGCATATCATTGCTAGGGCCTAGCAACCTTGATGCAACCTCAGTTGGAAAGAAGAGTCAGAGACGAAGGAATAAAAGACCAGACACTAAAGTCACCCTCGAAATTGGAAGTGCCACAACACTACCTATGGGAAGGAAAGTCATTGATGAAGAGGAAGAAACATCAACTCCATGGACAACTGAAAGGGGAAGTGCTAAGGTCGAGGAGTACCCCAACCCGAAGCACCAACTCGAAGCCATCGAGAAGGTGAAAGAATGGGTGAAGGAGGCCCAGGAGCACCTAAAAGACGTTGAGCCCATGCTAGAAGACGAGATTGATGATCTCTTAGCATGAGTGCACCAATCTCTCTACCATGACCAAAATCAAGGGAAGCAATAACACCACAAGCAGAGCCACCTAGAAAAAGGCTAAATGCTTCGAGCCAGCAAAACAGTCAAGGCCATTGGCCAAGAACTGCAGACTTAGGAGAGAGGCAAGTGACTAGTAACCTCCTCAATACACTGGTGAGAACACCCCTGTAACTCTAAGCTTGGGCGACCTGCTTAGGCAACATCCAATGCTATGGCTAGGGTTGAAACAGTGGATCGAAGAACCAAATGAGCGAATTACTATAGACTTCCCTAGGCACGATGCCGAAACTCAAATACTGAGACTGACGCTGCATTCCATGCCTAAATCCTTGCACGTCAATGCTTTTTGAGAAGGCACAAAAATGCATGCGATACTGCCAGCTGGGGGATGTCATAAGAAAGGGGATTGTAGACATAGGGACATGAGTGAGTGTGCTAATCCATGCAATACTCCAGACCTGGGGCAACCCACTGGTCCAGATTGCTAGGTTCAATGTCACGTTGGCTAATGGAATGAAGGTGAAACCATTCAGAGTGCTGAAAAATTAGCTAGTGAAGATTGTAGGAATCCAATTCTTGGTTGAATTTATAGTCATGAAGGGAGTGGACTATGACATCCTGCTAGGTCGACCCTGGATGCGCAATGCGAGAGTCATTGAAGGGAAACGGTATCATCTTCTTAGGCAATCGAACAGAGGCTGTAAGAGTAGAGCTGGACACTTGGAAGACTATGCTAACTGACCTAGATGCCATATCCACCATGCTGAAGGGAGACAGATAGTAGACTAGGGGATCCCGTGCCCTGAGGATGAGCGAGACTGGATGCATGTTCTTGCCACCATCGATCTACCATTCCCAAACACAAAGGAGTACGAATATGCCATCAAGGCAACTGGTAAGCTCAAGAACACACCTTCAGTGCCAGTCTGCATGATGACCAGGAGCCTATGGGGAAGACCCAATCCTGTGTGAGCTTACCTTGATGCTCAATTGAGTTACTTCCTCTCTCAAGCACTCTAATAGCTCCACAATTCGTGATGCAAGCTCAAGCATCCTCAAGCCTCTTCCTCCAAGCTCCATCCTCCATAGCCACGTGTGAGACAAGAGAAGAGAGGAGAAGGAGGAGGGCTTCTCCTCCAAGATCCCTCACCCTCACACACTCCCTCCCTCACTCACTCACACTCCCTCCCTCAAGCACTCACAAGCAAGCAAGAGAAGAGAAGAAGAGAAGAAGAAGAGTCCACTTTGCCACACACCAAAGAATGAGCTTTCATTCACTTTTTAAACTTTGTATACAAAACCCTAAATCCTTTTTTGGGCTGTCATCCCCTTATACCCTTTTTCTTACATGGCTGGCCCCATTGTCTTGAGGAAGTTTATGTAGAGCAACCACCTAGTTATGTGAATGAGAATCATCGAGATTATGTATGTAGGCTTTGTAAGGTCTTGTATGGGCTAAAGCAAGCACCTAGGGCATGGCATGACGAGTGTGAAATACCTTGTCAGCATTGGATTTCGCAGAGCACAAGTTGATCACTCACACTATGTATGCGAGAGTGATGTAGGTATTGTGGTCATTACTATATAGGTGGATAATTTGATCATTGTGGGTGATACTGAGACAAAGATTGGCAATGCCAAGTGTCTTCGTAAGGCTGAATTCGATTTAGAAGAGCTATGCTACTTCCTTGGCCTAGAGATAATCAAAACTCTAGAGGGTATATGGTTTTCACAGAGATAGTATGCATTGGTGATATGTTGACATAGCTGTTCCAATCCACTTCATGCAACAAATGAGCCGTCACGCTCTCCAGTACATGGGCACGCTGATCCTATGCATGAGTGAATTGTATCTCAGGTTGGAGAAGAGCGCATGGATCACCTTGGTTTGCAATCTAACCTTTGTGTCGGGAATGTCCTGGATACTTATGCCATCACTCGTTAAGACACTTTCCTTCTTCATCCCTAGCATGTCATAGACATCTCTTTTATGCCTCTTCTCCACCTTCTTCGGTTCCAAACCCAATGCCTTCTCCACTAAGGCCTTGTTGAGCAGGACTTGTACCTACTTGATTCCTTCTCTGCTTGCCAAGGACACTGTCCCACTCTCCTTATCGGGGTCATACGTCCTCAAGAATTCCACACACCTAGTCTGGTCAGGCTCTTGTCTGAACTTTTTGATATACGTGGCGAGGTTGCATTGATCCATGATCCTCCTGACAGCTTCCTCACTCGTCACTACCCCTTCGAGTTGTGGATGCTCCTAAACTTGAGCTGGTTGTATGCCCAATTTTCAAGGGAGAGGCCGTACTTCGCTCTTTTCTCTTCTGTGAAGGGGAGGCAATGGGCTCAATCTTATTGTGACATCCTCAACTCCTGTCATAAGCCATGGTTTGCCATTAGTGCTTTTCCAAATAGTTACTCATTGAAAGAAAAGACTTCATGCTTGGCAGATTAAATTGTTTTTAGTACAAAAGTAGACTTTTTTCTCCAAGCAGTCTAAGTCTATTGCTTTCAAATTTTATTGTCAATTCCTCAGTCACAAGTTGATTCGTCCTACCATTGAGGTCCCTTATGTGTGATTTTCCTTTATGGTTTTTCTTATGTGTTTGTTTTGATTCACCTTACCTCCCCCCTCTTTGAATTGAGAAGAATCCTTCCTAGGATTAATGGTTAGAGGATGAAGGATGTTTAGCACATAATCTTAGTGCTTTACCTTCACATGAACCAGGCGTAGAAATTCGGATTATACCCAAAATTAGCATAGCTATCCATGTCGAAAGAGTGGATGCCTACATGCATAATGTAAGTGAGGACGTCAAGCAAGAGGTCACCGAAGTCCACTTGACAGCGACATGCAATTCCTCCTCACTGAGGATGTGATCTAAATAAGGATGTCCCTTAACGCATTCTTCCAAGGGTCAGTTACAAATGGAAGTCAACGCCCTATAGAAAGTTGGAGCGACATAGGTTGGGTCATAATCAGATGCCTTGATTGCATGTCAATGTTCAATGACATTGGTCATTATTTGGCATCCCTCTAGCTCCCATTGCACGTGTAAAGTGTACCATTTCTGCAAGAAGGAGGAGTTGTGGTTAGTAAGTTGTTTCAACGTCTTGATTTCTTGGTTTGTGGCCATGATTGTATTCTTGCTATATGATGTAATGAGACACTGCTTGATTTCTTGCTCCTGGGATATCTCAGTTGCAATTAACTCGTGAGCTGCTTTGAAAGCCTTAATGAATACAAATTCCGACTCCTCCCAAGAGCAAGGGAGTGTTCGTACTTCCATTGCTATAGGTTCTTCCAGGAGACCTAAGTCTAGTCGATCATATCTTTTAGCCAAGTCATGAAAGTAGCATCCAAGTGTTAGAGATAAGAAACCAAGTCATCCCCCATATTTTCAACTAAGTCCGCAGCCAAGGATAGAATTGATTTTCGCTCATAAGAGGGTCGAAGGCCGGTGGGTGGTTGAGGCTTAACATGACTAGAGAGCTCAGCAGTTAATCATCGTAGCTTGGTTTGCTCTTTAGGTTGGAGTGCGCTAACTGCGGTAGGTTCGGCCACGATATCACACATTGTAGACTACCAAGAAGACTTCCATACTCGCAACCCTATGGCCAGCCTTATCTAGCTAATAGGCCGCAGCCATTCTTCGGAAGGGGAGCTCCATTGGCTCTACCCACGCTTAACGATATGAAACCAGCCGTCCCTAGAATAGACATAAATCCTACAGGCATTCCTAGACCGCCTGGTCCTTATGTGACCCACCCATCGAGCGACGCTCCAGTACACTACGTGGAGGAGCTGAATGATGAAGAGACCTACATATACCCTTACGTCTCGCATGACGACGAGGGCAACGCGGTCCTCATGGATTATCGACCCGTGCCGGTGATGGCATTAGAACAAGGATGAGGTAGAGGCCTAGGAGGGCAGCCACAGGATCCAGTCACTTGTTGGACTTGCGGACACCCTAGTCATGTCTCATCACGCTGCCCTGAAAGAGAGCAGCAAAACAGGGACAAGGCTGACCAAAGGTGTGCAGAGTGCGGAATCACCCATCTTTTCATAGACTGCCCAAAGTGGAAGCCGTCCTCTAGCTCAGCTAATTTGCCATCCGTCCCATTGGGGCTGTTTGGTGTCAAAAACCCCTATGGGGCCCAAACGAAGCAGGCCGGCATCTCTCTACCAGGACCTAGCAATCTTGACGCGACCTCCATAGGAAAGAAAAGCCACAGGCAAAAAAAGAAAAGATCGGAAGCTAAGGTTGCATTAAAGACCGAGAGTGCTACGACTCTACCTACTGGGAAGAAAGTCTCAAACGCGGAGGCAGAGACTTCAGCCCCTAAGACAACCGAAAAGGGAAGCGCTAAGGTAGGAGAATACCCGCATCCGAAGCGACAATTAGAGGCCATAGAAAAGGTGAAGGAATGGGTGAGGGAGGCTCAATAGCATCTCAAAGATGCTGAACCCATCATAGAGGATGAGATCGATAGTCTCTCGAGCATAAGCACGCCAATGTCACCGCCTCAACCTAAGTCGGCCGAAGCAACTGTGCCACAAGTAGTGCCGCTGAGACCAAGCCTAGATGCAACAGAGCCGCAGATCAGCCGCGGCCATTGGCCCGGACACTCTAGGCTAAAGGAAGGACGAGTATTTAACAATCTTCTGACCATGCTAGTGACCACCCCTGTAACACTTAGCCTGGGAGATCTGCTTAAGCAGCACCCTGCCCTATGGCAAGATCTTAAGCAGTGGGTCAAGGGATCACAAGAGCAGGTCACGGTAGACCCTCGAGACCAGGATGCAGAAACACAATTGCCAAGTTTGACGCTGCACTCCGTGCCTAAATCTTTGCACATCAACGCCTTTTGGGAAGGCTCTGAGATGCACGCAGTCCTACCGGTCCTAGCCCTAGGGGACACAACAAGGAAGGGAATCGTAGACACAGGAGCCGGGGTTAGTGTGCTTAGCCATGCAGTGCTTCAGACTTGGGGAAACCCGCCAGTCAAAGCTGCTAGGTTTAACGTCACGCTAGAAAACGGTATGAGAGTGAAGCCATTCGGGGTACTGAAGAATTGGCCAGTGAAGATCGCAGGTGTCCAGTTCTCTGTTGACTTTATATCATGAAGGGAGTGGACTATGATGTCCTATTAGGCCGACCCTGTATGTGCAATGCTAGAGTCATCGAAGATTGGGGTAACAACTTGATCTTCCTTGGCAATAGAACTGACGCCATAAGAATAGAGATGGACACTTGGAAGACCTCACCAGTCGACCTAGACTCCATCTTTGCTATGCTCAAAGGGAACACTCAGGTCAAGGAGCCCTATGGGTCCTTGACCAAGTATATCCCATGCCCAGAGGATGAGCGGGATTGGATGCACGTCCTCGCTACAATTGACCTACCATTCTCAGACCATGAGGCGTATGAGCAGGCCATCAAAACGATCGGCAAGACAAACGAAGCACTCTCTACACCAATCTACATGATGGCAGTAAGCCTCCATGGAAGGCCTAAGCCTGTTACCTTCCAAGTGCCATCCAACAAAAGGGAACTCCAGGGGGTACTGGAATACTTAAGGGACCAGCTAGCTGGCAACCCAGCTGCCAACTTCAAACCACTCCAGGACCTCTTAGAGGATTCCAAGTGGCAATGGACCAGGGTGCACGAGCTGAACCTCATGTATAACTAGGCCCTGGTTCCTGACCAACGACACGAGGCATACCAAGCCCTAGGAGATGATGAGCAGTCGAATGACAAAGATTCCTGTGATGAATACAAAGACTGACAATCCTTCAGTGTTGAGAGCGAGGGTGAAGTGGATACCATAGAATACGACACTGAAGGACGAGAAATTGAGCAGATACGAGCAGACGCCAAGCCGCAGAAAAAGCAGGCCTTTAGAATGGACCAAGGAGTCATGCACATGAAATGTGATCGTGCTTGGTTGGAATGCATAGGAGCCGTAGACCTTGAGCAAGCAAGCCTAGCCCAACCAGGAACGACATTAATACTTAGAACCGAATCGCCATCTGAACTGCGGCCACTAGGGGAGACCACCTCTTCTAGCGAAGATGGAGGGTTTGACTCTGAATCAGAAGTTACTTCGGATAGCAACCCAGAGATCCTTAGGCCGCCCATGACCAGACGCACCAAGGGGGACTTACCCGTCCACCTGAGGCGCAGACGATTAAGGCAGGATAAGGCAAAGCACCCTAGGGATGCACGATCAGAAGAACAGCGAAAGCCGCAGGACCTCCCTAAACGCTTCACTAAATTCAAAAAAGGGGATAGGGTAGTGGTTCTGCTAGGTGCCAAGCGTCAAGGGCAGATGAGCAAACCAGTCGAAGGACCAGCCAAGGTCAAGGAGGTAAACCTAGCCCTGGAAGGGAAGATACCTCGACCAGTGTTCATTGCTGATGACTTGACTGGTAAAGAAGAGTTGAGTCTTGTCACTCTCTTGCGGGAGTACATAGACGTATTTGCCTGGTCCTTAGAAGAGCTACGGGGGGTAGATCCGAGTGTTGTGACTCATAGCATACCCATGACGTCGGATGCAACGCCGGTCAAGCAGCGACCGTACCCCATGAATCCAAAGCACGCTCATGCTGTCAAAGAGGAAATTGACAAGCTGATGAGAGCTGGATTCATTTAGAAATTGAGCACACAGACTGGGTATCACCCATAGTCATTGTGATGAAGAAGAACGGAAAAATTTGAGTGTAGATCAATTACAAGAAGGTGAACGCTGCTATGAAGAGAGACAACTATCCCTTGCCGTACACCGAGCACATGCTTGAGAGGGTGGCAGGCAAGGAAGTCTACGGTTTTCTGGATGGCTTCTCAGGGTACAACCAGGTGCAAGTGCATCCTGCAGACAGGCACAAGACCGCCTTTGCCACTGAGTGGGGCGTCTTTGCATACATAGTCATGCCCTTCGGGTTGACCATGTTAGATATGATCAATGCCCCACCCTCAATAGGTGCTACCAATGATCCATGGTGCTCAAAGTTGTAAGGCCCCCATTATGAGAAGAAGCCAAATGTGAGCCCGGACATTGGTTGAGTCCTGACTTGTATATCAGATGAGGTCTATGTGACCGGATGGCAAAAAGGTGACTGTTGTGGGTCTAATCTTTGGGTTAGATGGAGTGGTTAAGCTAGTAGCAACTCGAGGCGCATTGCATCGAGTTGCGGTGTAAGGGAGTTAAAAGGGGCCCCTATTGTGGTGTTCGGGGGCCGCGGAAGTGGCCCCTGGCTGGGGGGTCCCAAGGGGTCCAGCGGCCCCCCTGGCGGGGGTCTGGGGGCAGTGCCCCTGGCCTGATGGTAAAGGGAATATTCCTTGGCCGACTAGTGGAGGCTCATATGGTAGGTCGGCGGTCAACAGGCCGACCTAACGACCTTCGCGGGCTATAAAAGCTAAACCCTTTCACAGCCATCTCTCACTCATCTTTCACCCAGTCAGAGTTGTTGTTCTAGCTAGCCTTAAGCTCTTCACCTATCTTCTGTCTAGATCGCCATCTAAGCTTCACACAGTGGAAGCGCACGGGTGCATAGAGCCATCTTTGTATCAGTTGTTTGAAGTTAAAGAATTTATTGATTCTCCTCTTATCTGTTGTGTACTCTCTATCTCTTTCTCAGATTCTGTTCGCTGCGCCGTGTAATATTTTACATGGTATCAGAGCCTAGGGGGCTCTAGAGATCGGAGAGCGTGCAAGAGGCAGAGGCTTCAACAGCAAAGAGAAACTATGTCGACTTCCGGAAGCGGTGCAGGAGGTGGTGTTTCTGTACCGGCTATTCAAACACTGAGGATTCGTCCACCAACCTTCAGTGAAGGCAAGTTAGATGGTACAAACTACACCTTGTGGAAGTTCAAAATTACAACTATCCTTGATTCTTATGAGCTTCTGGAGACTGTGCTGGGGACTGACGCAGAACCACAGCCTACCCCCGACCCATCAAATCCTAGTGTGATGATTCCTCCAAATGCAGATCTTCTACGAGCTTGGAAACGAAGGAATGCAGATGCATTGTGTGCCTTAGTTACAAGCTGTTCTGACAGTGTTTTGACTTTGATTCAGCATACAACCAAAGCGTCAGAGGCTTGGAATGTACTAAGGAGTCAGTATGAAACACGAAACCAAACAAGGATTCAAAACTTGGAGAATCAACTAGCAGCGGAGAAGTTTGCTGAAGGAGAGACGGTTGAAGCATTCATCACTCGGATTAAGAATCTGCGCGACCAGATGGCTGGCACTGGGATACAAAAGACTAGCGAAGAGCTAGCTCGGAGGTGTCTTCAGATTTGTCCACAAAAGTTTGATGGACTAGTAATTGCCCTTAATACTCAGGTGAGACCTCAAGCTTTGACTTTTGAGGAGTTTTGTGCATTATTAATGGAGGAGGAGTTGAGGCTAAAAGTCCGAGAAGGAAGCAACAATGGAGATGCTGCATTCTCTGCCAATGCAAAAGACAAAGGTGTTTCCTCCACCAAAAATGATGGTGACAAAAAGAAGAAGGGCGGCAAGAAGAAGTTTCAAGGAGAGTGCTTCTACTGCAAGAAGAAAGGACATGCAATTGCAGATTGTCATGTCAAGAAGGCAGATGAAAAGAATGGTACCCTTAAAAGTAAAGGGAAAGAGACAGTCAATACGACTGAAGTAGAGTTGGAATTATTCATGGCGACCATTGAGGAAGTGTGCTCCTCGGCGCAAGAAGAATCTACCATTGACTCATGGGTGTTGGATAGTGGGGCCTCCCGTCACATGACCAACAAGAAATGTCTATACAGTTCTATGCAGCCTCTATAAGAATCCATCACTGTGACGGTTGGAAATGATGCTAAATGCCCTGCTGCGGGCACAGGTACTATTTCTTTTGTTGCTGCAAATGGTGAAGTCAAAAAGCTTTCAAATGTGTTGTATGTTCCCGAAATCAGGAGAAATCTCTTATCAGTTGCCATAACTGATCTTGGTCATGAAGTGAGGTTCAAGAAGACAGGTGCATAAATTATTGATAGTGCTGGCACAATTGTTGGCAAAGGAGAAAGAAGGAACAACCTGTATGAGCTAAGTGCTCTTACAGCCACCGCTGGAGTGGGCACAAGTAAGCTTTGGCATGAAAGGTTTGGACACATCGGATTTGCAGTATTGAAGGAGATGCAAAAGCAAGGTATGGTTGCTCACCTACCTACAATAACTGAATTGAAGGAACCATGTGAAGCTTGTATGATGGGCAAGCAACAGAGAAAGGCATTTCCACAAGAAAGCAAGAATAGAGCACAGGCTCCTCTAGAGTTGGTACATGCTGACTTGTGTGGTAAGATGCCTACACATGCCTTGGGGGGATCTTCTTATTTTATGTTGATTGTCGATGACTACAGTAGGAAGATATGGCTGTACTTCCTTCGTGATAAGGCTCAAGCTTTTGATAAGTTTAAAGAATGGCTAATACTTGTTGAGAATGAAACAGGGAAAAGTGTGAAGAAATTTAGAACAGATGGTGGTGGTGAGTTCAACTCAAAGGAGTTTGAAGGCTTTTGCAAGAGCAAAGGGATCAAGCGTCAATTGACGACACCTCAGCAGAACGGTGTTGTGGAACGCAGGAATCGCACCATTGTGGAGATGGCAAGATGCATGCTAAAGGGCAAGGGATTGCCTAACCATTTTTGGGCTGAAGCTGTTAATACTGCTGTCTACATTCTAAATTGGAGCTATACAAAGGCTCTCAAGGGAAAAACACCTCATGAGGCTTACACTTGTAAACCATCTGTCTCTCATTTCAGAATTTTTGGATGTGAATGTTATGCACATGTTCCAGATGAGAAGAGAAACAAGTTACAACCAAAAAGCAGAAAATGCATCTTCTTGGGTTATAGTGATGAGCAGAAGGCTTACAAATTATATGACCAAGAGGCAAAGAAGATCATTGTGAGCCGTGATGTGGTGTTCAAGGAGGAGCCGCATACAGTGGAGGAGGAGAAGGCAAGTTCTTCCACTTTATCATCAAGCGAAGAAGTAGTCCACTATGAACCTGTCCCGAGAGCTATCCCTATCCTTAAGGAGGAGGAAGCATCATCTTCAGATGATGAGGAAAAAATTCACCAACCTGACATCACCCCACCGGAAAAGCCATTGCTGCGCTGGGTGAAGCAGCTCTATGACCACAATAATCCTATGCCTGCATCTGTTGAGGAGAAGGCAGACGGACCAAGGAGGTCATAGAGCTGCTCCACCCAGCGCAGCAATGGCTTCTCCGGTGGGGTGATGCCAGGTTGGTGGAATTTTTTCCTCATCATCTGAAGATGATGCTTCCTCCTCCTTGGACTTGCAGATCCATCATGGAAGGCTGCTATGCAGGCGGAGTATGACAGCATAATGAAGAATGACACTTGGGAGCTAGTGGATCGACCAGCAAAGCGGAAGGTTATTGACACCAAGTGGATCTGGAAGGTAAAGTACAAGGCTGATGGTACTTTAGAAAAGTACAAAGCTAGACTAGTTGCCCAAGGATTTTCACAAGTTGAAGGGTTTGATTTTCAAGAGTCATTTGCCCCAACTGCCAGAATGACCACTATTCGAACGGTACTTGCAGTGGCTGCCCACAATAAGTGGTCAGTGTACCAAATGGATGTTAAGTCAGCGTTCTTAAATGGTGACCTCAAGGAGGAGGTGTACGTGGCTCAGCCACCGGGGTTTGAGGCCCCCCATTCTGAGAACAAAGTGTGTAAACTGAAGAAGGCATTGTATGGGCTGAAACAAGCCCCCAGAGCATGGTACCATTGGATAGATAGATTCTTTTTAAACCTAAACTTCAAAAGATGTGCCTCAAATGCTAACTTGTATGTTTACAGGGATGGTAAAAAGTCTGTAGTGATTGTCCTATATGTGGACGACCTTCTTATTATAGGTGACTATGAAGATATGATCAACCAAACTCGAAAGGCTTTGAGTTCTGAGTTTGAAATGACAGACTTGGGCTTGCTGCACTATTGTTTGGGGATTGAAGTCTGGCAAGAGCCAGGAAAGATCTTCATCTCTCAGAAGAAGTATGCATGGGAGATCTTGAAGGCATTTGGCATGACCAAGTGCAAGGAGATAGCTACACCTATGGAGGTGAATGCAAAGTTATCCATCGAGGATACATCATCACTAGCAGACATTGGGAGGTATAGGAGGTTGGTTGGCAGTCTGATCTACTTGTGTAACACTAGAACAGATATCAGTTTTGCTGTTGGTGTTTTGAGCAGGTTCTCAAACAAACCTCATGAGAGTCATTGGAAGGCTGGGATGCGGGTGCTCAGATACTTGAAGAAAACTCTTGGCTATGGTATCACATACAGTTTCGAAACTTCTCTTGTAGGGAACTGTGACTCAGATTGGGCAGGATACATTGATTCCAGGAAGTTAGTTTCTGGTTATTGTTTCTCCTTGGGTTCAGGAATTTTCTCTTGGATTAGTAAGAAACAACCAACAGTGGCATTGTCTTCTACCGAAGTAGAGTACAAGGCAGCTTGTTTTGCTGCATGTGAGGCCGTATGGTTGAGAAGGATTCTATGGCATATGGGAGTGCAGGATGAAGAACCAACTATGCTGAGATGTGACAATCAGAGTTGCATCGCCATTGCCAAAAATCCAGTGTTTCATGCACGCACCAAACATATAGAGATCCAGTATCACTATGTGCGTGATTTGATGGAGGATGGGATAGTGGAATTGGTCTACTGTCCAACAGAGGAGAATGGAGCAGATATCTTCACCAAAGCACTTACGAAGGATCTGCTTCAAGTTCATCTTCAGAGACTCGGCATTGGGCCGAGGAGATAGTTCACCTATGGGTGGACATTGAGGGGGGGTGTTAGATATGATCAATGCCCCACCCTCAATAGGTGCTACCAATGATCCATGGTGCTCAAAGTTGTAAGGCCCCCATTATGAGAAGAAGCCAAATGTGAGCCCGAACATTGGTTGAGTCCTGACTTGTATATCAGATGAGGTCTATGTGACCGAATGGCAAAAAGGTGACTGTTGTGGGTCTAATCTTTGGGTTAGATGGAGTGGTTAAGCTGGTAGCAACTCGAGGAGCATTGCATCGAGTTGCAGTGTAAAGGAGTTAAAAGGGGCCCCTATTGTGGGGTCTGGGGGCCCCGGAAGCGGCCCCTGGCTGGGGGGTCCCAGGGGGGCCTACGGCCCCCTGGCGGGGGTCCGGGGGCAGCGTCCCCGGCCCGATGGTAAAGGGAATATTCCTTGGCCGACTAGTGGAGGCTCATATGGTAAGTCGGTCAGCAGGCCAACCTAACGACCTTCGCGGGCTATAAAAGCTAAACCCTTTCACAGCCATCTCTCACTCATCTTTCACCTAGTCAGAGTTGTTGTTCCAGCTAGCCTTAAGCTCTTCACCTATCTTCTGTCTAGATCGCCATCTAAGCTTCACACAGTGGAAGTGCACGGGTGGACAGAGCCATCTTTGTATCAGTTGTTTGAAGTTAAAGAATTTACTGATTCTCCTCTTATCTGTTGTGTACTCTCTATCTCTTTCTCAGATTCTGTTCGCTGCACCGTGTAATATTTTACAGACCAATGCCCCCGCCACCTTTCAACATCTCATGTGCACCATCTTTAAGGACATGCTTCGCAAGGAGTTAGAGGTCTTTGTCGACGATTTGTGTGTCCATTCAACCTGGATCGAACATTTAGATAAACTCCGTGCAGTCTTTGAACGGTGCCGCCTATATCGTCTCTCCTTGAACCCCTTGAAGTGTCTGTTTTGGGTGAAGCACGGATGCATTCTAGGACACGTGGTGTTGAAGAACGGCATTGCCACTGACTTCTCGAAGGTCAGGGTTATTGTTGACCTTCCACCCCTAATTAACTACAAGGGAGTTCAATGCTTCTTAGGTCACACAGGATACTATCGACGGTTTGTGCTGAACTACGCGTTGATCGCCAGGCCATTGTACAAGCTGTTGATTGTCTTCGAGTGGACCGAGGCATGCCAACGGGCATACGAAGAATTGAAAAGGGCTCTAACAACAGCACCAATTCTACGAGCCCCAGATTGGACCATTATCTTCCACGTGCACATCGATGATTCTAAGTTTGCCGTGGGGGCAGTGTTGTGCCAACCCGGTGAGCATAACTTAGATTACCCAGTGAGCTTTGCTAACAGACAACTCACTGAGACGGAGATGAATTATTCGACAACAGAAAGGGAGGGACTAGCCATGGTATTCGCCGTGAAGAAATTCCGGTATTATCTATTGGCCACACCTTTCATCTTCTTCGTGGACCATCAAGCCCTGCTCTATTTAGTGAACAAACCTTGTGCTATAGGACGCATAGCTCGATGGCTCCTCTTGCTCCTGGAGTTTGATTTCTCCATGGTGGTACGAAAGGGAAAACAACATTACATGGCTGATCACATGTCCCGTATACCCACCACAGGAGAAGCCGCTGGACAAGGCATCATTGACAAGTTACCTGATGCCCACTTATTCCACCTGTCCAACGAGAGAGATCTATTTAAGGCTGATCTGATGCCATACTGGGCAGACGACATAGTCCAAGTGCTCAAGCACGGACTACCTGAGCGACCAATAGAAAAGGCATGACTTAGGCGCTTGATCTTGAAGATCCAGCCCTACCAGCTGATTGCAGGCCAACTCTATAGGCTGGGGCAAGACGGATTGCTGCATAGGTGTGTATGTGAGCATGAGATGCATGATGTGCTCTCAAAAGCGCACAGCGGCATTGCAGGAGGACACTCTAACGGAGACACGACAGCACGGAAGGTGCTACAGTCCCAACTATGGTGGCCCACACTTTTCCGCGACACCAAGCGATTTGTCAAGCATTGTGACGAGTGCCAACAGACAAAAGTCCCGATTTGTAAGGATCAAATGGAGTTAACCCCAATTATTGCTCGCCAACCCTTCAAAAAATGGGAAATTGACTTCATAGGACCAATTAGCCCCACGGCGCAGTACTCACAAGCCAAGTACATCGTGGTGGCCATGGATTACCTCATGAAATGGGCAGAGGCAAGAGCCACACGAAAAAACGATGCTAGGACGACTGCCAAGTTCTTATGGGAGCAAGTGATCTCACACTTCGGTTGCCCCATCGAACTGGTTAGTGACTAAGGCACACACTTCATCAACGAAGTGATAGCACATCTCCTATACACCTTTCTTATCATCCATTGCAAATCCTCGCCATACTACCCTCAAGCTAATGGCCAGGCAGAATCAACTAACAAAATTCTTATCAATGTCCTGACTAAAGTAGTCTCAGCCTCACGAAGCTACTGGGACAACAAGTTGATGGCAGCCTTGTGGGCCTAGCGCACAGCTTATAAAACGGCCGTCGGCCAAACCCCCTTTAGGCTGACCTATGGGACTGAAGCAATTCTACCATTAGAATTCTTCATCCCTAGCCTGAGAATAGCACTCCAAGAATGATGGGAAGGGAAGGAAGCATGGACGCAATGCCTGGTCGAGTTGGAATGCCTATCAGAGACTCATCTTCTAGCCACCCATGCGCTGATCTGCGAGAAAGCCCGACGTAAGAGCTGGTTTGACAAGCATGTCAAGCAACGAGAGTTTGAACAGGGTGACTTAGTGCTCCTTTACTCAATTAAAGGACATAAGCAAAAGATGAAATTCAGAGGTCTCAGACCCTTCAAGGTTCGGGCAATCAGCTGAACTAGTAATGTCGAGCTTGAGACCCTGGACGGTGAAGGAATAGGCTTCTTCAATGGCAGCCGTGTCAAGAAGTACTACCCTCCCACTCATCCTTTGCATGAGCCACCAATGTTAAAACCGCCGGTCAAAATACGAGCAGCCACAATCACTGAAATCAACGAGGATGATAAGGAAGCTGTAGAACCCGCCTACCTGCGTGTCACAGTCACTGCCAAGCAAACATGCTCCTTCAACGCCTTGATTGATGAGGGAGCAGATTTCAATGTCTTAACGCACAAGCATTGGATCCAACTTGGCAAACCACTACTTCAACCCACAACTGCCAAATTAAGCCCATATGGGGCTCAATCTTACGCACTTCTCGGCAAGTGCAGAGTCGCCGTTTCTATCGAGTCTGAGACTGTTCCAATGCTGTTTTACGTGTTGCCGAGTGCTACGGACACAGGCATGGAGTCACTGCTCGGGCGAACCTTCAAAAAGCAGACTCACTGCAATGTTGATTATGAGTCGCAGTGCATCCACCTAGCAATCGGCAATGTGTGCATTGTCACAGCCTTCAGCAAGGGCTGTGTAACACCATCACTGTCCGCAGGGCCACCGATAGAAACATCCATAGGCAAGATTAAGGAGGGGGGTAGTGCGCGTCTGTTGCTCCCCGATTCCCATAAACCACAAACCACAGCAACCAAAGTAAGGGCCCAACAACCTCACTTCTAATGGGTGCCTAAACAGCCTCGAGAACCACCTAGAACTAGATGCGCCTGTCCGCATAAGACCCACAACTCTAAACCTAGGAGGCCAAGACGCAATCATTGGAAGCACCGCGTGATTAAGCAAATATGGGTCCCTAAAACCCTCTTGCGTGCGCAAGGCTACTATGAGAGAAATGCCTCACTGTGGATCCCTAAGGCCCCTACAGCCAAAGGCACTAGTCCTACGCCACCCTCAAGCCTGATAAGCCCACATCCCCCAACACCTCAAGACCATAGGTTGCAGTGCTCTCCAGAGCCCTAGCCATCCGACTCGTCTACGCTTCGGCCCAAGAGAGTCGCACCAACCTATCAGCCCAAGCAACGGCCACCGTCACAGGTGGCATCATCCGACCAAGTCAACCCGACTCTCCGCAGCAAAGCTGATTGCAGCAGCCCAGCTGCTGCGACTGACCCTAACCCACCCACCTTGCAAACAGCCCGGTTGCAGGCTCAAGGGGACTCCCAACCGCAACTATGTACTGTTAGAACCTCTAGTTCTAGCAAACCTCAACCACTCGTTGGCCTTACGCCCTCCTATGAATTGAAGTCATTTCTAGCGCTAATCGCTGACCTTGCAGAGGACACCGGAGATGATGTGGTGGACTGCATCAAACGGCTCGATGCCACCTTTGTGTCGCTAGCCCTCAACTATGACCGCTTGGACTTGGGTCTATTAGCGGAACCCTTTGCAACAGAAGTGCGCAATATGCCTTGCTCTTGGGAGACTTTTGAAATCGCCTTTGCACAAGCTTCTCGCTCTGCTGCTGAGTTGCTCGGTAGCAAGGTCTCCAAAGAGCAAGCCATTAAGCAACGCCTCATCACGTCATATGATCCACGGACCACTTCTTCTATCACTGACCAAGAGATCGCAAGGTTATCCCACCTTGCTGATACTGGATCACCCTTCTTAAGGCAGTGGTACACTCTTAGGTTGCAATGGGAGGTTGACGGATGTCGCATAATGACCAACGCCAAACAACGCCGAGCCATCAAAATGGCAGAGTATGATCCCACCTACATCGTGCCTACCTTGTATAGAGTGTCAACCACTCTTCAGGATTGACCCATGGACGAGCATATCACGGGGCATCCCTATCTTGACCGCCTCTTTAACAAAGGAAGAGCTCCACATCGCAAGTCGAGTCGACTCTGGTGACTTCCTCACAGATGTCCTCACATAGATCACACACGTAGGGATTCGACCCTTTGATCTGGACCGTGCCGCTCAACTAGAATATAACCCCAACTTCTACACTTGGCTCCTGCACAAATAGAGCGACGCCCTTTCTGCTGAAAGCCTTGGCCTCGCAACCTCCAATCCTGGGACGGATTCTTCTTTTCCAAAGGGGGAAGGGGTAATAAGGTGGAATGTAAAAAATAAACAAAATAGAATCTAAAAAGTAAACCAAGTGTGAAATGTCTGTTAAATTTGAAATGCAAAGGTAAGAGGTGGTGGTAAAAGTCTGAAAGGCAAAGTTAAGGCTATGTTCAATAAAATCTGCTATGCTTTTATTCTTCCAACAAATTAGTTGTCAAAAGCACTAAAAGTGGAAATGGCTGAACGTGTAGGTGGCAATCATGGCAAGCCAGGATAAAGCGGGAAAGCTCTCCTTCTCGGAGGAGGAACAAGTAAAGTACAGCCTCACGGTGGAAACGAGAGCGTTCAACCAGTTAAAGTTCTGCCACGTCTTCAACCTTGAAGACATGGCCATCGAAGAGCTAGCGGTACACCAAATCATAGAGTAGTGCCACCTGCAGAAGTACTTGGACGCAGTGGGCTAGAGGGTGGATTACACCCAGTGCGCTGATTTCTTGCGCACCTTCAATAGGAACAGAGGCACCATCACTGTGTGCGACAATGAAGCCACCAGACAGGTGCAGATCGAGCTAACCCCCGAGTTGGTGGAAAGGGCACCAGGACTACCGAATAAGGTGGAAAGGAAGCCGAAAAGAGACATCTACGCCATGTTGGGGATGGACAAAGTGAAGGTCCATACCAATGATGGAATTAGCCTGGCGGACATCCCCAACCCAGAAATTCAGCTACAGGCAAAGATGGTGCACGCCTTGTTCTCAAGCCAGAGGTACAACATCATAATGACCCGAATCAATGTACCTCTGCTCGACAGCATTGCGACGCAATCACTGGACGAGGTGAACCTTAATGGGTTCGTGAGGAAGACAATAGAGGCTTCGGCTAAGGCCCTGGAAAACAGGAGGAAGAGCCGTGGGAGGGGAGTCCTCGTCGTCCCGATCAATCCGCAAGGCATCATCCTCCAAAGCCTCCACCATAGGGTTTGGAGGTGTCCTTACGGCAATCATCCAAGAAGCACTAGGGCAAGGACGAGCAGGAGAAGACAAGAAGGGAGGCAACGAAGAAAGTGATGAGTCACCGTCACAATCCCCGCCTCACACAGAAGAGCAGCAGAGGTCATCTGATGAAACGAAGACGGACGGAGACGAAGAGGGAGAATCCCAGGGCACACCACAAAGGCATGCGGAACAACGAACCAAAGCCCTGCATGGAAAAAGAGAAGAGAAGCGAAAGAAGAAGGAGAAGGAAGATCTGGAAAGGGCTTGAAGGGAGTCAGTCAAGGATGAGGAGGAGAGAAAAAAGAAGACCGAGGAGGAGCTGAGAAGGAAGGAAGAGGAAGAAATAGAGCTGGCAACCCGTCGCTCCATCGAGGAGCAACACAAAAGAGACGAGGAAGGTGTAGAGGGCCCGCACCGAACGGAGGCACCTGGTCCCAGTACCATTATGCCGGAAATCGCACCCCTGCCCCCAGCAGAAGGAAAAGAAAAAGATCCGATGATGCCAACTCTCCCCCTCTTCATATCTTCCATACTAGCCACTCCTATCATGACGATGCCCCTTGCCACCGCCACCCAAGGTTCCACCCCAAAAGTCGACGAGAGCAACGTGGTCACTTGGCTACAATTCTTGGTGGAACGGGAGCTGGCAAGAGAAGCGACCGTGGCCACCCCAGCATCAAGAGCCAAAAGGATAGCCACGGCTGAATTGGAGCCAAGGCCGGAGCTGAAAAGGCAGAAAATAGAAGACGTTGTCACCACCACCACCATGCCCCACCCCCCACCTCCAGCAGGCCAATACGACGAATATGTTAAGGAGCTGCTCTCGCAGTTGGAAAGGGCCAGGGAAGAAAGGAGGATAGCCATGGAGGAGCTGGCAGCAAAACGAGAATCACAAGCTGCTCTCTAGCTGGAGAGAACAAAGCAGATAACAGAATATCAAAGGGAGATCACTGCGCTCAGGGAGAAAGCCAGCACTAAGGATGCAGAGGAATTAAAGGCCCTGAAGGAATGTGACACTGCTTGGGAAGGAAGGAGAAAAATCTTGATGGAGCATCTCAATGGGGAGAGGGAAACCAATGCCCACCTTCGGCGCAAGAATGATCAGCTATCTGCAGTCAACCTGGAAGCAAAAAGCCAGCTTGACAAGATCAGACAGGAGGCTGTAGAGCTAGACCAGTTAAGGGAAGAACAGGTGCAAAGGATGCAGGTGAAGCTGGACCAGCTCAATGCACAGATCATCGATGAATGCCAGCAGCAGTCCCGCCTGTACCGTGAGCTCGAGGCCCAGCAGTAACAACTCATGGCAATGACCCTCCATCAGGGGGAGAGCCTGGAAGATATGAAAAAGAGCAAAAGAATGGGCTGATCACAATGAGGGGAGAATATGGGACTTAGCATGCCGGCTAGCCAAAGCCGAAGGAGACAGGGTGCTGGCTGAGAATCAGGCAGAGGCGGCCCAACTCTCCATGATAGCCCAGCAGCACACCTTCCTCAATACACTGCTCCACTCCACCAGACCGGAAGGAAATGAAGCCAATGATTAGCTGCAAAAGAAACTAACCATTGCACACAAAGTGCTAACAGCAGGCCTGCACATGCCGTTGCAGCTAGGAGGCCCGTCGCAGAGCCTAGAGGAGCAGAGAAGATATCTTGCATAGGTAGGCCTGACGATGAAGGAAATAGATGAACTCGGTTTCACAAAGGCGAAGGCACAAGAAGACGAGCAAGCAGAAGGGGGTGAACCGGAGTTCGATCTGGGACCTCAGGAGGAGGAATATGTCCCACCACCCCCTCAGCCACAATAAGCGGAAGTGCAGTCCCCCTGATACATCTGCTAAGAGAAGAGCAGCCCAGGCTAACCGCAGGAAAGAAATGGTAGAGAAGGCAAGGAAAAAGCTGAATGTTAGACCTATTCCAAGACAGCCTGCCCCTCTCCTACCGCGCCATCAAGATCCCCCTGCTAAATTCCATGCCGAATTGATTATCTGGGAACAACAGGAATATAACCGCGACCCCTTCAACTTGCGCTTTGAGTTTCCCGCTACCTTGAATAGAGTACTACCCATTCAACTTGTAGAGGACGTCATCGCTATGGGTGCAAGGCTCAAGGCCAAGTGGTTAGCGGAGCGCGAGGCCCACCCAACTGCTTGGGGAGCCGAGGACCGCAAATTTTGGCAGGATAAAGTCCTCCAGGTGCCTAGATCAGTGGAAGGCTATAATTGCCAACCCACCTAGAAAAGACACATTTTTTACGTCAACTTGACGCGTGGATGGCATTTTGCAACACCCTCCCTTCTGAGAGAAACGACCCTACTTTTATGCCATATCCTCGAAGGGTAGGGATCCGACTTTAATCCGTCCATCCACGGTAGGTTCGACTTTCCCATTATCTATAACACCAATAGTACCTCCCATAGGGACGCCCTTCTCTTCACCCTCCCTGATTTGTACAGCTCTATAGATAGATTTCTTAGTGAGTTCACCTCTTGTCCTGACCCCACCTTCATAACCACTTGTAATTATCTTAGACTAATTAGGATCCTAGTCCACCAAGAGCCCACACCCCAAGAACGCCACCTGCCACCCCTCTATTTTGACCCCAATGCCATAGACAGCAGCACCATGACTTGCCTCATGATGCGCGCTTCTCTTTTGCCATCTTTCTGTGTTGCACTGCTCGAAGATATGAGCAACAATAAATTCACCCAGTGCAACCACCCCTTTCTTTCTACCACCACTCTCAAAACCTGCCTCAACCTCAAGGGCTACTTGTTGAGTCGAAGATTCCTTAACAAGGCCCCCCGCCCTCCGCCATCCCCTACCCGCCATTCAGATGACGAGGAGCAAACTCCTGTCATGCCCTTGTATCGCTTGTCTTCATGTATACGCCTCTTTATGTTTTTTTTTTTTTTAAGAAGAAGAAGAAGAAAGAAGCACCACAATCACCGCACCTAGGGTTCTCCCTAGCCCCCTCCCCACTTCACACTTAGGGCACATCAAGGGCAGGACTTTCAGACCTGTCACCCTAAGAATTGCACCCCACCTCCAACGAAGCACGAATGGGGTCCTCAAGTGTGGGACGTTACCAAGGGCTTGCCCAAGGTTAGACCCATCTCCCAGTTCCACTGCCACGGGCACCACACATTGCACGCTGAGACAGACACACCCCTTAGGGAGTGCACAACTTTTCTTGCGGGTTATGTTCGCGTTTCAAGAAATGGCTACCCGCGGAAGAGGATCGCCCACGGCAGCCTTTAATGATCAAAACTTGTTTTCATGTGCCGGCACCAGCCATCTGCCTGCTGATGGCTACCCTGATTGAACCAAGTCAAGGTAGAACTGCCATTGGCATAGATCTTGGAACCTCATCGTCCAATGATCCATGCCCAACGCCCCAAGATCTACGGATCGCTTATTGATTCCACAAGCCTAAAGACCTTCAACTCAAAACTGAAGACCTTCTACTCAAAGACAAGGATCTTCAATCAAGGCCATAGATTTTCAAGGCAAACAACGCTCGGGGGGTTTCTCTAGAATAAATCCCTCCAATACCATCCTCCTAAGGGACTGCTTATTGCTTCAAGCATTTCGGATACTCAAAAGACAACCGGCTACATAAGGGGCGCCACAACAGTGTGAAAGATGCCGAGTATCTTCATGGAGCCTAAAGCATGCCGGAATCTTTCCTGGGCATCGTCCTTAAACCCCATCACTTATCATTCACCCAACCACATTGGAAGCAGTGTCAGCCACCTACCTGTTCCACCTAGCAGCCGACCTAACTAGCCACTACGTCCCACCGCAGTGCCATGGGACTAGCACTTGGCTAGGAGGGGGGTAATGTTACCGTGTTTCCCGCAGCACAGAGGAGCGAAAAATGGAAAAAATAAAAATAGAAAAAAAGGCGTAGGATAAAAGCAGAAAAAGGCGCCTTGACCGGTAACCAGTCCTGAAAAATTTAGATGTTCGGGCATGACCCTGAGAAAGCCTCAGTGTTGGCCCGAGATAACAAAATAGAAAAAGGGTGCACCATTAAAATGTGGGAGCGCCCCCAAATCTTTGTAAAAGAGTGCCAGGCTCGCTCCTGTGCAAAGTGTACGCATTAGTTGGGAATAGGATAAATTAGAATGGTGGGAAATAGGAAAAAGGGCCTAGGCTACGGCCGACCATGTAAAAGAGGGAAAAGGGGATGACCGCCCAAAAAGGATGTAGGGCTTTGTATATAAAGTTGAAAAGTGAATGAGAAGGTCATTCTCTGGTGTGGCAAAAAGAGTCTTCTTCTTCCTCTCTTCTTCTCTCCTTCTTGCTTGTGTGTGCTCTTGAGAGAGGGAGCGTGAGAGTGTGAGGGAGTGAGTGTGTGTGAGAGTGAGGGATCAAGAGGGTGAAGCTCTTCACCATCTCCTCTTCTCTTCTTCTCTTCTCTTATCTTCTCTTCTCTTGCGCACGCGGCTATGGAGGATGGAGCTTGGAGATGGAGGAGTCTTGAGGATGCTTGAGCTAGCATCAAGAATCATGGAGCTACTGGAGTGCAAGAGAGAGGAGGGTACTTGATCGAGCATCAAGGTAAGCTCACTACGCTCGTAGGATCGACGGTGTGTCGGCTAGGTGAGAGATTGCCATTAGAGCTCGCTTGGAATGCTTAAAACAATAAGCGGTCCGTGGGTCTTGGCGGTTGAGCGAAAGCTCCCACAATTCCATTCAATCTTTGCAAATTGGGACCTTCATCCACTGGCACTCATCATAGTGCTTGACGAATCGTGTTGCATGGCGGAAAAGCGTGGGCCACCACAGTTGAGATTACAACACTTTTCGTGTTGTGTCTCCGCTAAAGTGCCCTCCGGCAATGCCGCCGTGCGCTTCTAAGAGCACATCGTGCATCTCATATTCGCACATGCATCTACACAACAAGCCGTCTTGCCCCAGCCTATAGAGTTGGCCTGCAATCAGCTGATAGGGTTGGATCTTAAGGATTAATCGCCTAAGCTGGGCTTTTTCTATTGGTCGGTCAGGCAGTCCGTGATCAAGCACTTGGACTATGTCATCGGCCCAATACGGCGTTAGATCGGCCTTAAATAGGTCTCTCTCGCTAGAGAGGTTAAACAGACAGTTCATCAATAACACCTTGTCCAGCGGCTTCTCCGGTGGGAATGCGCAACATGTGATCAGCCATGTAATCCCGTTTTCCCTTCCGTACCACTACGGAGAAGTCGAACTCTAAAAGTAGAAGGAGCCATCGAGCTATGCGTCCTGTAGCACAAGGTTTGTTTACTAGATATAGCAAGGCTTGATGGTCCACAAAGAAGGTGAAGGGCGTGGCCAAAAGGTAATGCCAGAATTTCTTTACTGCGAATACCATGGCTAGTCCCTCTCTTTCCATCGTTGAGTAATTCATTTTCGTCTCAGTGAGTTGTTTGCTAGCAAAGCTCACTGGATAGTCTAAATTGTGTTCACCAGGCTGGCACAACACTGCCCCCATGGCAAACTTAGAAGCGTCGATATGCACGTGGAAGGTGATGGTCCAATCTGGGGCTCATAGGATTGGTGCTATGGTTAGAGTCTTCTTCAACTCTTCGTATGCCCTTTGGCATGCTTCAGTCCATTCGAAGACTATAAGTAGCTTGTACAATGGTCTGGCGATCAACGCATAATTGAGTACAAACCGCCGATAGTACCCGGCATGGCCTAGGAAGCATTGAACTCCTTTGTAGTTGCTCGGGGGTGGAAGGTCAACAATGACCCTGATCTTCGAGAAGTCAGTGGCATTGCCGTTCTTTGACACCACATGCCCTAGAATGCATCCATGCTTCACCCAAAACTGGCACTTTAAGGGGCTCAAGGAGAGGCAGTATAAACGACACCGCTTAAAGACTGCTCGGAGTTTGTCTAAGTATTCGACCCATGTCGAGTGGACACAAAGGTCGTCGACAAAGACTTCTAACTCCTTGCGAAGCATGTCCTTAAAGATGGTGCACATGAGGCATTGGAAAGTGGCAGGGGCATTAGTCAACCCGAAGGGCATGACTATGTAAGCAAAGACACCCCACTCAATGGCGAAGGCAGCCTATCCGCTGGATGCACTTGCACCTGGTTGTACCCTGAGAAGCCGTCCAGGAAACTGTAGGCTTCCTTGCCTGCCACTCTCTCAAGCATGTGCTCGGTGTACGGCAACGGCTAGTTGTCCCTCTTGGTGGCAGCGTTTAGCTTCTTGTAATTGACGCACACTCGGATTTTTCCATTCTTCTTCATCACGATGACTATGGGCGATACCCAGTCTGTGTGCTCAATTTTGTAAATGAATCCTGCTCCCATCAGCTTATCAATCTCCTCCTTGACAGCATGAGCATGTTTTGGATTCATAGGGTACGGTTGCTGCTTGACCGGTATTGCGTCCGGTGTCATGGGTATGTTGTGGGTCACGACACTCGGGTCTACCCCCTTAAGCTCTCCTAAGGACCAGGCGAACACGTCTATGTACTCTCGCAAGAGAGCGACAAGGCTCGTTTCTTCTTCATTAGTCAAGTCATCAGCAATGAAGACTGGTCGGGGTGGTTCCCCTTCTTGGGCTAAGTCCACCTCCTTGACCCTGGCTGGTCCCTCGATTGGTTCGCTTGTCTGTGCTTGACGTTTGGCACCTAACAGCACTACCACCCTATCCCCCTTTTTGAATTTCGTAAATCGTTTAGGGAGGTCCTGCGGTTTTCGATGTTCTTCCATTCGAGTATCCCTGGGTTGTTTTGCCTTTTCCTGTCTCAATCGTTTGCGTCTCAAGTGGACCGGTAGGTCCCCCTTGGTGCATATGGTTGTGGGAGACCTAGGGATCTCTGGATCACTATCCAAGCTAACCTCTGATTTAGAGTCAAATCCCCCTCCTTTACTAGAAGAGGTGGTCGCTCCTAGTGGGCACAGTTTAGATGGTGATTCAGTTCTAAACACCGATGTCATTCCTGGCTGGGCTAGTCCCGCTTGCTCGAGGTCTATGGCTCCTACGTGTTTCAACCAAGCGTGGTCACATTCCACGCTCATGACTCCTCGCTCCCTCCGGAAGATACTCTTTCTCTACAGCTTGGAGTCTGCCCGTATTTGCTCTATTTCTTGTCCTTCAGTGTCGTATTCCACGGTATCTACCTCATTCTCACTTTCATCACTGAAGGACTGGTAGTCTTCGTATTCGTCGTTCGAATTTTCTTCATCAGACTGCTCGTCATCTCCTAGGACTCAGTCTATCCCTGGTCATTGGTCAGGCACCAGGGCCCAATTATATATGAGGTTTAAGTCATGCACTCTGGTCCATTACCACTTGGATTCATCTAAGAGATCCTGGAGTGGTTTGAGATTTGCAGTTGGATTGCCAGCTAGCTTGTCCGACAGATATTCTAGTATCTCCTGGAGTTTCCTTTTTGTTGGTTGGGACGTGGGAGTTGACGCGCTTCGGCTTCCCTTGAAGGCTTCCTGCCATCATGCAGACTGGCACGGAGGGTGTGTCATCAGCCTTGCCGATTGTTTTGATGGCTTGCTCATATGCTTCGTGATCAGAGAACGACAGGTCGATTGTAGCAAGGACATGCATCCAATCCCGCTTGTCCTCTGGGCATGGGATATACCTGGTCAAGGGCCCGTAGGACTTCTTGGCCTGAGCATTACCCTTGAGCATAGCAGAGATGGCATCTAAGTCGATGGATGAGGTCTTCCAGGTGTCCATCTCTACTCTCATGGCATCCGTCCTACTGCCAAGAAAGATTAAGCCGTTACCCCAATCTTTGATGACCCTAGTGTTGCGCATCCAGGGGCGGCCTAATAGGATGTCGTAGTCCACTCCCTTCATGACTATAAAGTCAACGGAGAACTGGACACCTGCGATCTTCACTGGCCAATTCTTAAGCACCCCGAATGGCTTAACTCTCATACCGTTCGCTAGTGTGACATTAAACCTAGCAGTCTCAACAGGTGGGTTTCCCCAAGTCTGAAGCACTGTGTGGCTAAGCACACTAACCCCGGCCCCCGTGTCTACGATTCCCTTCCTCATTGTATCACCTAGGGCTAAGACCGGTAAGACTGCATGCATCTCGGAGCCTTCCCAAAAGGCATTGACGTGCAAGGACTTAGGCGTAGAGTGCAGCGTCAAACTCGGTATTTGTGTTTCTACCTCATGGTCATGAGGGTCTGTTGTGACCTACTCTTGTGACCCTCCAACCCACTGCTTAAGATCCTGCCATAGGGTGGGGTGCTGCCTAAGCAGATCTCCCAGGCTGTGTTACAAGGGTAGTCACTAGTGTGGTTAGGAGATCATTGGGTGTCTAACCTGGATTGTCCTGGCCAGTGGCCGTGACTGAACCGCGGCCCTGTAGCAGCACCCAGGCTTGGTCTTAGCGGTACCGCTTGTGGTGCAGTTGCTTCTCTTAACTTTGGTTGTGGGAGTGAGGTTGGCGTACTTATGCTGGAGAGATCATCGATCCCATCCTCTATGATGGGCTCAGCGTCCTTTAGGTGTTCTTGGGCTTCCTTCACCCATTCTCTCACCATTTCTATGGCCTGTAATTGTCAGTTGCGGGTATTCCCCTACCTTAGCGCTTCCCTTTTCGGCCGTCTTAGGGGCCGACGTCTCTGCTTCTACGTCGGAGACCTTCTTTCTAGCAGGCAGAGTTGTAACACTCTCCGTTTTTAGTGCGATTTTAGCTTCTAACTTCCTCTTCCGCTGTCTACAACTCTTCTTCCCTATCGAGGCTACATCAAGATTGCTAGGTCCTGGCAAAGAGATGCCAGCCTGCTTTGTTTGGGCACGGGTCATGACCCACAAGGGGATAGGCATGGCCTCCCCGTCGTGGTTCTCGACACCGAACAACCTCAATGGAACCGATGGTTCGTTGGCTGAGCTAGATGACGGTTTTTGCCTTGGGTAGTCAACGAAAAGATGGGTGATTCCGCACTCAGCACACCTCTGGTCAGCCTTATCTTTGTTTTTCTGCTCCCTCTCAGGGAAGCGCGATGAGACATGACCTGGGTGGCCACAGGTCCAACAGGTGATTGGATCATGGATTTGCCCTCCTAGGCCCTTACCTCGTCCTCTTCCTAACACCATCACTAGGACGGGGCGATAGTCCATTTTTCAGCGTTGCCCTCGTCGTCATGTGAAACGTAAGGGCACATGTAAGCTTCCTCCTCGTTTGGTTCTTCCACATAGTGGACAGGAGTGTCACTCGGTGGGTGGGTCACGTAAGGACCAAGTGGCCTAGGAATGCATGTAGGATTTATTTCCATCCTAGGAACGACTAGCTTTATGTTGTTAGGCGCAGGGAGGGCCAATGGGTCTTCCCTTCTAAAAAATGGCTGCGGCTTGTTCACTAGGTAAGGATGGCCATATGGTTGTGAGTATGGAAGTCTCCTTGGCAGTCTACAATGCGCGACGTCATGACCGAACCTATCGCAGTTAGCGCAAGGTTGTGACCTAGGGTCTTGACACTCAGTTGGCAGGTTGTGACCTAGGAGACTTGGCTGACGTTAGAATGGAACTTCGCGAGTTGGTCTCCTCTAGGTTCGCGCTTCTGGAGCTCCGCTCCTTCAGCTGATCGTCAACTCGGATGGCCTCCTCAAAGACCCTGGCTAGCGCGTCTCGCTGTAACCTCGAGTTGCCTGCCAAAGCCTTGTATAGTTCCTCGTTCTGAATCCTGCTGATGAATATAGTTGACACTGCTCTTTCAGTTGGCCGCTCTCCAGTAGGGATTCTCTTGAAGAGACTCCGTACATGGGTCACATAATCGCGAATGTCCTCCTTCTCTTTCTGCTTGACGTTATCAAGCGTACTAGTAGATTATCGGAGTATCCGGGCTCGACAAATCTCTTAATGAAGAGATCCTTGAGGCCATCGAAGTTGTTCGCTCTGTGTTATCTAAGCTCGTATACCACGTCCTACCTTTGTCGCCCAAGCAAAGCCCGAACGCTTGAGAGCATTGAATCAGGTCGTTGAGGCCGTTGGCTTCGTAGACTTGCTCGAACTGCTCGACAAAGCTATAGGGATCGTCATGGGGCTGGTACTTATCGAGTTGCTTGGCAACAATAGGGATTTTAGCTTGGCTCTTTGAGCCCTGGTTTGCTCCTAATTCTGCGAGCAACGATGTTGTTAGAGCCGTGGCACTTTGCTCTGCAGCCGTGTTATCGAGTAGTCACTTCATAAGAAGCTCACTCAGCGTTAAGTCTCCTTCTAGTGCCCTCTCATGGTCCATTCAATTCCTGCCAGCCAAGTTCAGTACCCGCTGCACCTCTCGCAACTCCCTGCCTTGCCTTTGGTTCCTAGCCTGCTGATCCCTATTGTACTCAGCCATGCTTTGCAATGCCTTGCGGGCCAGCTTTCTCTCCTCTTCTAGATCTACAATGATAGCGTCCGCTATCCTACCGCGGTGCTCGTACCAAGCATGAGCGTCGTAACTACTGACCAGCTGTTGAAGTGAATCTGGAAAGGCTCCTAAGTCGAATTCCTTGCTATATCTGCGGTCTGGACTTTCTTCTGCCATTGTCGAGTTATCGTGCTCCACCAAGCTATCGATCAGGTTCAGTAGGCTCGTCAGATCCACTTTGTCAGCGTCCCTTGCTTGGTCCTACCTCTGCGCGTTGATGGTTTGTCTATGTATTGGGTTCTCTCCTATTGGTGGGTTCCTTGAGTGGTTTATCTGGGTGAGTTCCTTCAGTTATTTACTACAATCCTCAATTTGTGGCCACTCAATATGTCTTTCCTCATGCACCCGTGCTCAATCAGGCTTTCAATTTCCTTATGTGTACTTCAAGTGTGAAAATTCAGGGTGAGTGCAGCAACCACTTCCTAGTCGTCTTACACACTCTCGCGTTGTTTTGGGCCGAATAGGCTTGTTGGTCAACTTCCTGGCCGTCTTGTTAGGGTTTAGGGTTTGCCTAAGATGTTGCCTCGTTCATTTTTGGTCCGATCAGGCCTTACAGCTCAGCGGGTCGCATCTAAGCTTCTAGCTCTCGCAACTGCCCACTTCTAGCTGCTAAGCAGCGGCACCCTACGATTTTGCCTATTCCGCATGCCAGAATCAAGTTCTGAGCGCCCTACGGGCTTTGGACAGTTTGAGCTGCTGAGTCCTAGCCAGGTCAAGTCAAATTTTTGAAAATCTGGTAAAAATCTACACTCGGCCCAACTGGTCCGAATTGCTGCTAAGTCACTCGGATGGGGTCACTCAGACGGGCCGAGTGGTTGACTTGGACAAGGTTGTTTGGACGGGTCGAGGCAAGTGGGCCGAGGGCCGAATTTGATACGTGGCCGAGGGCTGATTTTGTCCATGGTCTGAATTATAGACTCGAACGGGCCGATTAGGGTTTTGGTCAGATGGGCCGAATGGCGAGGGGCCGAGGGCCGATTCTCGGACTCGGCCCAGGAGTGGCCACTTGGACGGGCCGATCGTGGTGTACGTAAATAGCGCAAACTCGATTTCAATCGTTTCTCGTGCTTCACTTAATCATACCAGGCATAAACTTCCAGATCCTACCTAAGGGAGTAAGAGAAGGGATTCATATACCTGGATGGAGTGACGGGCTCGTCATTGGTGCGATCGAATCGAATCGGCCAGTAGCTCTCTCTCTCTCTCTCTCTCTCTCTCTCTCTCTCTCTTTCACACTGAATTGTTGCAAATGAGTGTTTCCTTGGCCTTTTGGCTCTTATACCCCTTCCCGGGTATGGTGTTGATGCCCCCAATCACTCACTTACCAATCTTAAGCATCGCAAGTGAGCTTTTTGCCATTTTTGCACGATTTTTTGCCCTATTTTGCCCTGTTTTGCAACAGTAAACCCTACCCTTCTCCGGCGCAATTTCCTAATTCTATCCTACTCTAACTGCAACACGAATCGAAAGCAAAATGTTGAACTGATTTCTCCATGTTTCCTATTCATCAAACAAACAAAATAACCCAAAATACTTACTTGTTTTGAAGATCAAAAACACCCAACTTCCTACCTATCTCAAGCTCCGGTTCGAGGATGAATCCCTTACTTCAATGCTCGATATGAGGTGCACAAGTGCTCAAGCTTGAATTCGTTGGTCCCAGCAACAACGGAACCAAAATGTGGGAGCTTTCACTCAACCACCAAGACCCACGGACCGCTTATTGTTTCAAGCGTTCCAAGCGAGCTCTAATGGCTATCTCTCACCTAGCCGACGCGTCGTCGATCCTATGAGTGTAGTGAGCTTACCTTAGTGCCGATATGAGTTGCCTCCTCTCTTCCACACACCGGTAGCTCTACGATCCTAGATGCTAGCTGAAGCATCGTCAAGCCTCCTCCACCTCCAAGCTCCATCCTCCATAGCCGCGTGCACAAGAAGAGAGAAGGGAAGAGAAGAAGGAGAAGAGGAGATGGTGAAGAGCTTCACCCTCTCCCTCACTCTCACACACACTCACTCCCTCACACTCTCGCACTCCCTCTCTCAAGAGCACACACAAGAAAGAAGGAGAGAAGGAGAGAAGAAGAAGAAGACTCATTTTTCCACACACCAAAGAATGATCTCTTATTCACTTTAAACTTTATATATACAAACTCTAAAATCCCATGGGCATCCATGCATTTTTTACATGGCTGGCCATTGTGGCTATGTCCTTTTTCCATTTTCCTCTTTTAGCCCCGTGCCTCTAGCCTACACCCGTCTAATATTTTACAATGGGCACAGGAGGGAGCCTGGCGCTCTTTTACAAGGATTTTCTAAGTTTTATGAGGCGCCTTTTCTTTTAAGGTTGCGCTTTTTGCCCCAGTTCATCTTTAGAGGCCGCTTGCGTGTCTTTGCTCTTTCTTCATGTTCCTTTGCTTTTTCTCCATCTTGGCTTGGGGTTAACATCGAACGTTGCCCATGCCTAGATGGATATGATGCAAACTGATAGTCGACATTGCAATGAGCTTTCTTCTTGAAAGTTCATCCTAACAGTAATTCTGTGCTTGCATTCTTAGTGTCGGGCAACACATAGAAGATTATCGGTATGCTTTCAGACTCGATAGAAAATACAACTTTGCACTTTCCTAACAGCATGTAGGGTTGGCCTCCATAAAGGGTGAGATTAGCATTAGTGGGCTGTAACTGCGGTTTGCCAATTTGGGTCCAATGGTCATGAGTCAAGATATTAAAATCAGCTCCTTTATCGATCAATGCGTTGATGGTGCATGTGTGTTTAGCAGTGATCGTCATGCATAGGTAAGTTGGTGGTACTGCTTCCTCATCCTCAATGTCTACCTCAGTGATAGTGGCTACTCATACATGGATAGGGAGTGCTAGCATTGGGGGCTCATGCAATTACTGGGTGGATGACATAGTCTACATCCTAGAGAACAGATTTCCTAAATGATCCGTAGAAAAAGCTAGGTTAAAAAGATTGATCTTGAAGATCCAACCCTATCAGTTGATTGTAGGTCAATTGTATTAGTTAGGGGACAGGGTGGACTCTTAAGAAGGTGTGTTTGTGAATATGAAATGTGCGATGTGCTCACAGAAGCACATAGCGGGATTGTTGGAGGAAATTTCAGTGGAGACACCACACCATGCAAGGTGCTCCAGCCTCAATTGTGGTGGCCAACACTATTCCGCAATGCAACTAAGTTTATGAAGCACCATAATGAGTGCCAAAGGACAAAGGTCTCGATTTGTAAGGACAAGATGGAGTTGACTCTAGTGATTGCACACCAACCATTTGAGAATTAGGGAATTAACTTCATTGGTCCAATTAGCCCTACAGCACAGTACTCACAAGCCAAATACATCATTGTTGCCACAGACTATCTCACCAAGTGGGGAAAATCTCGAGAAACTCGTAAAAATGATGCTAAGACCACAACCCAAGTTCCTTTGGGAGCAAGTAATCTCATGGTTTGGTTGCCCCATAGAGTTGGTCAGTGACCAAGGCACACACTTCATCAATAAAGTGATTGGTCACTTGGTATCCACATTCTTAATAATCCACAGAAAGTCCTCATACTATATTTCCCTCAGGCCAACAGTCAAGATGAATCCACAAACAAAATCTTGGTGAATGTCCTAACAAAAGTAATCTCTGCTACTTCACATAGTGACTGGGAAAATAAGCTCATGGCAGCTTTGTAGCCATATAGGACGGCCTAAAAAACAACCATAGTATGATAGATCCCATTCAAATTTACCTATGGAACCAAAGCGATTCCACTAGTAGAGACCTTTGTTCCAAGCTTAAGAGTAGCAGTCCAAGAGAGATGGGAGGGCAAGCAAGCATGGACAAATCGGTTTGGTAGAGCTAGAATCCCTATTTGAGACTTGTCTCATTGCAATCCATGCTCTAATCTGTGAAAAGGCACAACACAAGAGTTGGTTTGACAAACACATCAAGTAAAGAGACTTTGGGCAAGGAGACCTAGTCTTGCTGTACTCTGTTGACATAAACAAAAGATGAAATTTAGGGGGACCTTTCAAGGTTCACAATATCAGTAGAACGGGCAATGTGGAACTTGAAACCCTAGAGGGAAAGGGCATATGCTTTTTCAATGGAATTCGCATAAAAAAGAATTACCCTCTGTCACATCCACTTCACAAACCTCTGATGATAGGACAACCAAAGAATGTGACATTCACAACCATCGTTGTACTAGAGAAGGAGGATGAGGAAGCAATAGCACTAGCCTACCTATAAATAACCATGACCACTCAAAAGGCATGCATTTTTTATGCGCTAATTAATGAGAGAGCTAACTCTAATATCTTAACATATGATCACTGGACTGCCATGGGTTAACCCCAATTGCAACCAACCCATGCAAGACTCAACCCATTTGGGGGGCAGTCCTATCCACTCTTGGGAAAATGCAAACTATTGGTTTCTATTGAGACTAAGAGCCTACCTATCATTTTTTATGTGCTGCCTAATAAGCAAAGTGTTCGTAAGGAATCACTGTTGGATCGCATGTTCAAAAAACAAGCTCACTATAATGTCGACTACAACCATCCAAGAGCTTATAGTGTCACCAATAGTTAAATCTAGTGTCAACCCCAAGGAGGGGGTTGTGCACCACAACATACTCCCATAGTAAAGTCACATCACCCTCTAGAAACCACACTCAAAGCTACAAACCAAATGCTCAAGTGGGTCCCAAAGCATAGACCACAACCTCACAAAGGTCGATCATTCAGAACTCATAGTTTCCATACATCACACTTTAGGCCTAAACGGAGGAGTTGGTACTCCTATAATTCATAGGTGACTAGACCGCGCTAGGTCCCGAAAACCCTATTGCAAGCCCAAGGATACTATGAAGGTAACACCTTGATGTGGCTACCCAAAACTCTCACATTCCACATATGATCCTCAATCTCATGCTCCAAAAACTAAGGCCTAGAAATGTCAATCAAAATAGGGGAAGAGAAAAACCAAGAGGAAGGGTGCTCAATCCATGAGTGCTCCAATGGTCTATTGAACCAAAGCTCAAGCAAGAGTTGATGAGCAACCACTCAAGAATGAGCTCTTGCCTAAGGACTCTAATGTGATCACCACTGCAAAAACAGACGACAAAGCATCAATAGAACTCCAAACTCCTCTTGCTCCACCTAATGAGAATCCCAAAGTGGAAGTACCACATATCAACTTGTCCAATCCAACTAAACCAAAGACACCAGAAAAAGGCCTTACATTGTCACAGTAATGACGATCCATTTTTGAAGTGGCTTTCCACATGGCCATGGACACAAGGAGTGACTTACTAACACGCATCCGATGATTAGACTCAAATTTTATGTTGTTTCCTAGGAGCTACAAACTTTTGGACCTAGACCTACTTGATGAATCTATAGCAAATGAGGTATGTTCCTTGCCATGTTCTTGGAAAGGATACAAATCCATCTTCACTAAGGCCCTTACTATTGCACATGAAATCATTGACAATGGAATTTCAAGAGAAAAGGCCTTAAGTCAATGATTAATCACATTCTTCAAGAAAAGAAAAATTTTCATGCCACCACAATAACTTGTTGAACTATAATGATTAGTTGAGTCTGACTCCAATTTCTTACGCAAGTGGTATACTCTACGCATTCAATGGGCTCAAGAGGATTATCAAATCATGACCAATGTGGAGCAACAACGTGCCATCAAGACCTCCGAGTATGACCTGCCATATGTGGCTCCAACCTCATTTAGGGTATTAGCCATGATAAGAAATTGACCATTGGACGACAATATCATGCTACATCCATGCTTAACTGAGGAGGGTCTCCACATTTCAAGCTGACTTAACTCAGGTAACCTCTTGACCAACGTATTGACTTACATCACGCAAGTGGGCATTCATCCATAAGATATGGATTGTCATGCAACACTAGAGTATAACCTAAAGTTTTATGATTGGCTCTTGAACCAATAAGGTGTGCCTAGAACACACTCAAGTCCATTACACCTTTACTTCCACAGCCATAGGAAGGATTTTCATCATTTCCAAGAGGGAGGGGGTAAAAGTGGAAGATGAATGAGTGGAAGATGAATGAAAAGCCGAAATAGGAGTTGAAATGCTTCTTCTTCTTTTAGTAAATATGCTCCATGAAGTTCTTATGTAAAAATATATGGATTGATTGATGTGGAAATTCTCATTTTGTGGTTTAAACCTTTCATCATTGGATACTAATCTTTCTAGTCACTTTACCTTCCATGCAAGAAATGTCCTTTAAGGAGAACTAATTGTGGGTTATTGTGTGGTGACAGGAACCCAAATGGAAATACAATAGGATAAATCCAATAAGATCCCCTCTTGGATAAGGAACACAAAAGATACAACTTAGCCATTGAGACACATGCATTCAACCAACTAAAATACTGTAGCATCCACAACCTAGGGGGATTGGTGACATTTGAAGAGGCCATTGGACGAATGATAGAATGATGCAATCTTGCCAATTACCTGGTAAAGATGGGGTAGGACATCGACCATAGCAAATGCATTGAGTTCCTGAATACCTTTGATGCCCAGAATAATAGTGGCACAATAACAATTAGACAAGGAGATACCACCAAAAGGGTGAAACTTAGCCTAGATATCGTGGAGAAGGCCCTAGGACTAGTGGGGGACAAGCTAGAGAAAAGTCCCAAGAGGGGTATCTACGGGAAGTTGGGAATGGACAAAAAGAAAGTCTACATAAACTATGGAATTAGCTTGGATGACATCCCCGATCCCACCATCCAACTACAAGCAAAAATGGTCCATATCCTCTTCTCAAGCCAAAGATACAACACCATCATGAATAGAATATGAGTGTCGTTACTTGAGAGCCTTGCAAAAAATGCACTAAACAAGGTAAATTAGAATTCCTACACTCAAAAAACAATCTAGGTGTCAACAAAGGTGCTATCAACAATGCCAAGGGTAGTAGGGGGGAGTCTCCAGCTCTACCACAACCAAGTCAAAAAGAAAAAAACTAGCTTCCAAGACATCAACCATAGGGTTTGGAGGGGTACAAATGGGTATAATCTAGGAAGCCCTGGGGGAGGTGGAAAGAGAAGAGATAGTAGGGAAAACCCCAAAGGGATCAGTAGGACAAAACAGAATGATTTGCTAATCAAAATGAGGCTAGCCGATCCACTCACAATAGCAAGGAACCTTGAGTGAAAGTATAGTCAGCAAGCAGCAACACTCAAAGCTATCAAAGCCAAGGAGGAAGAAAGAAGATCACATTGAAAATCCCCATCAAGAGAACCCGATCTACCTCAGAAGAAAATAGAGAACTGCAGAGGATGAAAGAAGAATCGAGGCTTGAGGAGGAGTGCAAGAAGAAACAAGAGGAAGAGAAAGAAAGATTGAGGCAATAAGAGGAGGAACATATAAGCATTGGCTAGTAGGAGATCAGTGGAGCAACCCTACCGATCTCAAGAATTAGCAATGATGAGCCCCATACGCAAGGATGTGCTAGGCATGAGTGTTACCGCATAAGAGGTAGGACAAAAACCAGTGGTGGAAGGCAAGGGAAAGGCCCCTCTACATGCAATCTTGCTTGTCATGATCACCTTGATAATCACACCAATGCAAGGAACCATCAAAGGGGTGGTCAATGAAAGAAAATTCATGGATTGGGTGCAGTATTTACTGAGCAAAGTGCAAGAACTTGCACCTACACCATGCAAAGGAGCCCCCTTTGTAGAAACTAAAAGGCTAGCAAAGCAATAGCTGATGCCAAATCACACCAAGGGCTGAAGGGACCCCGCTTGGAAGTGTCAACTACTTCGGTGCCTTCAATCATGCGTAACACAAAAGGATACGATGAGTTGGTAAAAGAACATCAGAGCCAACTCAACAAGATGGTTGAAGAGAAAAAGGCCCCACTTGCAGGGCTAGAAGAAGAAAAGAATGCCTTTGTAACCTATAGGGTAGAAAAAAACAAGGGTAATGACCATCATAAATAGGGAGATGATTGCATTAAAAGAGACCTTAAAGGCAAGGCAAGATGAAAAAAGCCTTAACGATCTGGGTAGAATGAAGAAAAAGACAACCTATGGCTCTAGAGGAGATGTGTGCCTTCAACTCTAGGGAAAATATATGCCTAAACCTGGAAAATGAGGAGCTGAAGAAGCAAAGAGAGGAGGCAAGGAGACAGTTGCATGTGTTAAAAACACAAAAGGATGAGAAGGCCACGAAGAAGTTGATAGATTTGTATAACTAACTTCAAGCAACTCTCCATGAACAGGCAATCCTAAAGGAGCAAGTAGAGCATCAAAATCAGGGAAAGGAACAAATGCATGTAGTGTAGCAGGAGCAAGAGCACGTAATCGCCACTTTAGCCTAGTACTAGAATCAAGGGCAAAGTAGATGAATGGGCATGCAAGAATTAGGAACACAATATTAGTGAGTTTGGGAATCTCCCAATTTCCATTTTTTGAAAACTAAAAAGGTAGCATCCGGATAACATACCCATAAGTTTCTCAAAACCATATGATGTGAACTATCATTGGAAAGCACTTGAAAAATTGAATCTATTGAGCTATAAAGTGCTCGATTTGGAGTTATATTGTTCAAGTTATGACAAATCCAAATATTTGACCAGGTGTCCCAAACTTATGGAAATTTCCCATATTCCCCAATATGGTGTTCAGGATAGAATCAAAGACTTAGCTTACCGGCTAGCCCATTCATAAGTGAACACCTCACGGTAGAGAGCAAAGCCATAGCTGTAGAGACGGGGATGTTGGAGCAATAAAGCACAGTGCTAAATGTAACACAGTCAAGAGAAGAAGAGACCCTCAAGGAAGTAAAAAGAAAATTAGAGCTGGCAAGGAGAGCGCTGCACACGATTCTTGAAAGCCATGAGTACTCCCAATGGGAGAGGAAGCATGATCCAAAATTTGTCCATGTTTCCAGCTCCTCCCAATGTGACCGTGTTTATGGCTAGTCAAATGGCTCCACCAAATGATAAATCCTACTATTGTTCCAAGAAATCAACAGCTAATCCCCAATCAAGTGATCAGGCCAATGGAACCAGGTAGAGGATTGGGGCTTGAGTCAAGTGCCTTAAATGTCCTTAGCAAAGTTAATGATATGATGAAGCACTATAGTGACATGACCACCGAACAATAGAGGCAAAGAGCCATTATTGACATGATCACTAAACAATATAGGCAAAGAGCCGTTGATGTCAATTTCCTTAAGAAATATCAAAATTTGATAGGGAGCCAATGCCCCTCGTGAAGAGGGTGCTCCCTCAAGATTCAGCTATAAGTGGTGTGATGGCCAACATTTTTCTAGAAATTGTCCAAATGTTAAATGTGACATATGCGGAAAGTCCGGCCACCTAGCTAGTACGTGTTGGAGCAAGATTAGTTCTCTCTAAGAAAGAAGTAAAGGCCATGTCCAATCAACCATCAAGCACAAGGGAATAATCTCTTATAAGATGAGGGACTGAAACATATACTACAAAGAGGGAAAGTTGTTGTAGAGGAGCTGCCTAGTGGCAGTGGAGTTAGACTTATAAAAGATGTTTGTCTCAATGGCACTGAAACTTCTAATTTTTGGGTTGTTACAAGAGGTCAAAATGGTAAACCCTAAGCAAGATGATAAGATGATGCAAGTCCCTAATCCCAATATGAAAGGCGAACCTCTAAAAGCTATTGATGGTAAAGCTGACACCAAGAAGGATAAGGATTTGCAAAAGAAGAAGGCAAAGGCTAAGAAAGAGGCACCAAAGCCAGTTCAAAGACCAAAGGAGAGAATGGTCTGGCAAGAAAAGAGAGCTCTTACTAGCTATCATGAATTCGATTTAGTGAGTTCTCTTTGTGAAGTTAAGCCAAATTTGTCTCCAAGAGTATGCAAAGAATTTAAGCCAGATGTAAACCTCGTGCAGTTAATTAAGTTGTCTCCACAAGTATGCAAATAATTTAATAAGATTCTTTAGCGGTTCTCTTTGCAAAGTTAACCCAGATGTAAACCTCCTACAGTTAATTAAGTTGACTCCAAAGAATTTAAGAAGATTCTTTGCACTGAGTATATCATTGAGCCCTTAGGAATAGCGTGAGTAGGAGATGATTTTTTTGAACATGTTAAAAAGCATTGTCCAAGGGTAACAACATATGTTGATGGAATACTAGTGGATCATGCTATTGTGGATACAGGATCCTCTATCAATATTATGAGTTCAGAATTGATGGGAGAGGTTTGGATTAGAAATTAAAAAGGATACCTCCACGATTCTTCTAATGGCTGATGATAGTTTAAGACAACCCAAAGGTTGCATTACTAAAGTCCATGTGATCGTTTTGCCAATGTGGAAGGCATGTTTGACTTTAGGGTCATTAGATTTGCAGGGTGACCTAGCTATCAAGTATTGCTAGACAAGTCGTGGATCTTACAAGTAGACTGTCACGTTGATATACCTGCTAGTCGATTAATCTTTGGTAGAGGTGCTAGACATGTAGTAGTAGATGCCTACCTTGAATCTCCTCAAAGTGAGAGAGTTCCTTTTTATCCTTGTCAGAGTTAGACACATTAGATGCTTCATCTACTAGTAGTGAGTTGTCATCAAGTGACAAATCTAAGTAGGGTTTCACTACATAGGATATCTATCAAGTAATTTTGAATGAGCCAATAGAGGCTCAAGAGAGGATAAGAGATGCAGACATAATTGAGATAGATCTTGGCACAATGAATGATATATGGCCAATCAAATTAGGGTCCATGCTCAATTTGGAAGAAAGAAAGAACTATGTGTCCTTGATTCAGGAATCATGGACTCCAAACCAAGGCATCCAAACCTAGCACCAACTTAGGAGTGGGGGAGCAACAAGCCCATCTGATCTCAACTAGATTAACCGCGCAAGAACTCGATTTGATAGGGCTTGGGGAGCTAGAGGAGTAGCAAGCGCAACCTCTCCCACAAGAGCCAATAGAGCCAATCCATGAAGAAGGGCCAGACTCTGAGTAGAGGACGAGGTGAAGGAAGAGCAATTGTAAGAACCAAGTCCCCCTCTGTAACTATAGGCACAATCAGAAGAGCAAGGGGGGGAGGAAGCCATACCCGCCCGAAAGAATGATGGAGATGATGCACAAGAGGAGAGAGAAAATAGAACTAGCATACAGGAAGCTCCAAGCAAGCAGGCCACTACAAGTTCCACATGTGGCCATCCCTCAAGGAGAGGAGTGTGACCTTGTAAACCAGGGCTAGCAACTTGCAGTGTGGGAGCAGTGGGAAAACTATAGCCACTCATTTGAATTTTCCTTCACCTTCCCTCAAATGATGGATAGGGTATTATCTCCAAGGGTGATGGAGGACATAACAAAGCTCTTGGCGAGGTTGGGAAGGAGAAGGATAGAGGAAAGAATGAGACATCCCACAAGGTGGCAATAGGAACTTGCGGATTATTGGGACAAGCAGTGGAAGTGCCTCGAAGAGTGGAAGGCCATGAGGCTCAACCTAAGTGGCACAAAAACATTTAGGACTCTAACTTAAAGACCTGGATGGCTTTCTATAGCACCCTACTACACGAAAGGGATGATTCTACCTACATGCCCTACCCATGGAGGATTGGAATTGACTTCAACCGGGAGGTGTATGGTAGATATGACTTCCCTCTAATCTACAATATGAATGCCTTGTCTCCCAAAGAATGTATGATCTTCACTAAAAGGACCTCTGCCCATCAATAGTAGGTTTCCTTAGAGATTTCTCCTCGTGCCCACATCGTGCTTTCATTACCACCTGTAACTATCTCCACCTTTTGCAAATACTAATAAAACAAAAACCTACAGTAGAGGAAGAGCAATTATTGTCCCTCTTTTTTTATATTAATGTAGGAATAGATAGCTATGCAATGGTCCACCTCATGATGGAGCCACCCTCTTGCCAGCATTTTGTATGAACCTATTACATGATATGAGTGATAGTAGATTCACTGGGTGCAACCACCTATTTTTATCATCTACATCCCTCAATCTAAGAGCTAGCTTGAAGGGGTATATGCAAAGTAGGGCCTTACTAAGCAAATCCCTTAAGCCTCCACGCAGCTTGGCCCTTGCTCATGAATAGGATGCCACTTAATGTGCTCCCTTTGTAATGAGAGAGAGAGAGAGAGAGAGAGAGAGAGAGAGAGAGAGAGAGAGAGAGAGAGAGAGAGAGAGAGAGAAAGAGAGAGAGAAGAGAAGAAAAGAAAAAGGAAAGGAAAAACAAGAGAAAACGATAAGATAAGATAAGAAGAAGTGGAAAAGAAAAGGAACACAAACATGAAATCCATCCATTTGTATTCTATGATCGTCACAATCACTACACCTAGGGACTACCCTAGCCTTCCCCCACTTCACAACTTAGGGCACATCAAGGGGGCATGCCATTTTGATAGACCTGTCTCTCTAAGTCACTCACAGTACCTTTCTTTACTCGAACTAGGTCCTCAAGTATGGGATAATACCTTAGGCTTCTGTCTAGCTCCCAAATCCACCATCACTTGCACAATACATTGTACAGTAAGGTAGACATGACCCCCTAGGAAGTGGACTCTTCTTGTTTGCAAGTACATTGTACAATGGTGTAGCAAGCCAACAACTACGGATGCCCTCTTCAACTAGCCATCTTTCTTCAACATTGACAACTTTCAAAACCTACTTCACAGAGCATTTTCAATGTGACCCACCTCTCCAAAGACCCCAAGAACCATTCCACACTAATCCTCAACAATTTCAACCTATACCATCAAGTGCCATGGGACTCGCACTCAGCTAAGAGGGGGGTAATGTTAACCCTCAAAAGACCAAGATGGAAAAATGTAAAAAAATGGCAATGAAAGACAATCCCAAGTCAAGAGAAAGATGGAGGACAAAGGTACACTCAAAAAATTTTGAAGACATGAAGCACATGAAAATTTCTAAAATGTAGAAGGAAGTGCACAAGAATAAGTGCACCTTAATATTTTAACAAGAAGAGCACCATGCACATTGTAATTCATTTGGCGGACCAAAAAGGGAATGGCCACTCAAGGAGGGGATAGGGTATGTATAAAAGTCAAAAAGTGAATGAAGAAGCTCATTCTTGTGTGTGGCCAAACTTGTTCTCTTCTTGCTTCCTTCTTGTGCATGAGAGAGGGAGACAAGGAGTGTGACAGAGGGAGAGTGTGTATGTGAGAGAGGTAGCGACCACAGAGAGAAGCTCTTCTTCTCCTCTCTTCATCTTCTTCTTATTCTCTTCTCCTTTCTTGCGCACATGGCTATGGAGGTTGAAGCTCAAAGCTTGTTTGAGAGTGCATCTTGAATCGTGGAACTACCAACGGATTTGTGGGAGGAGGCACTCGATCGGATGTAAAGATAATCTCACTACATTTGTGTGTGGGAGAGTGTGCACAACTATGTGAGAGGTAGCCATAGCGCTCAACTTGAAACGCTTGAAGCAATAAGTGGTTCATGGGTCTTGGTGGTTTGCTCGCAAGAGTGGCAATACCCTTGATGTACATACAAAAGGAAACTACTTTGCATGAACCCCCATAGAGCCATATGCATATACTAGTAAATGCAAAACTTTGTGGCTACCACCATGTGGTTGGGCCTATCTATAGTCTTTGCATTCTCTTTGTATCCAAACTATTGATGTTATCTATGATATCATCTAGACCATCCAAATCTATAGAGCATTAGGATGGATAAATATGGGTGTAGGACCTCCAACATATTTGGGTGGTGGACATGGTGGGGGAGGCACCTAAGAAGGTGGTATCAAAGTGGTTTTGTGCAATGTGCAATTAATGAAAATTTCCACCATCTTGGCTCTAAATATAAGATCATCATCTTTATAATTTTCCAGTTGTTGAACCTATATAAAATCATACAAAAAATGAGACTAAGTATTAAAATCTATAATTTTTATGTTAGGTTCACTTGAGAAACATTAAACTTACATTGCTTGTCTGTGGCTCCAACTGGATGCTCTAGGAGTAGTTTGGCATCATAGCAAACTCTCCAACCATAGCTATGGCCTGGCATCCTGCTCTTGGGACTTTGCACAATTGATAATTCTAATGTTGTCTAGCATTTCATAGTCTTGTATAATAGCCTCAAAGCCCTTGATAAGTTTTCCAATAGACCTATTTTGGTTTAAAAAACAATGTTAGCCCTCCCGTCCCCACCCCTCCCCCAACTCATAGGCTAAAGAAACTTGTTGTTTCACATTGTCTAGTAGCTCTCTATTGAACTGGCAAGAAAGTATCTCCTTATTGCAAAATTGTAGAACATCAAATACTAATGAGATCTACATGGAAAGGATTATAACAAACATACACAAAAATAAACTTGAAATAACTTAAAGGGAACATATCAAAGAGTTTCTTACCTTTCATGATATGCCATCATGAGATATTGTACTAGATACAAATTGCAATCCTTATACCAAGGGTACACATCTTGAAGTGATATTCTCTCTTATATTAGCATTGTGAATAAGAGACAGTCTACTATAAGCACCTTTTCTTGTTGATCATATGGAAGATTTACAAGAATTAAATTGCAAAAGAGAATAAACACTTAAGTGTCAAGACATCTATTTATAATGAAAAATATACAAATTTTTGAAGTATTAAGATTTAACCATACCTTAAAATAGTGTTCATTAAATTATTATTGACCTCATTTTAAATGTTTGCAAGTACTAAAATATTCTTCTTGTTGTTGAAGTGAAATGCACTCAATTGTTCCTTCTTAGAGGTAGAACCACATTGAAATATGGGCCTAATATTTCGAGGGCCTCACGGTCCTCGTCGTGTATACTAGTGTGCCTCTCTTGGAGATTCCTACTTTTGTTTCACATAGTTCCCGTTTGTTATTTGCTTATCTTCTATATATTTAGCCTTATATTGCAAGAATGGGATGGTTTCTCTATCACCTCTACCACCTTTACCTTCTTAGTATTTTTAAGGAGAGGAATCTCTAAGATCCCCTTCATTTTCCTATCAATTATCTCCGACGGACTTAGCACTTTGTCATATCTAAACCTTAAAAGACTCAAGGAAGTGAAGTCCCTTGGCATAACAATCACCCTGTGTACATGTGCAACCAAAATATATGCATCTTGGAAAAACTAGACCATAAAGTATTTTGCAACCTCATGTAGGCAATCTAAGGCCAAAGAATGCCACAAAAATTCCAAATTGTTCTACTCACATATCTCTTATGCCGATCCCTTCTGCACAATATGAAGATCTCTTGTTGAGACTAGTTTGGCAATCTACTTTCTCCAAGCTATCTTTACAAAAAACTAGAAGATAAACCATATAAGAACTCTAAACAAGAGGCAAGACGTGCATAATGCAAGGGGGGTTAGTGCAAAATCTAAAGGCTCTACCCTCACATTGTCTGAGACCTAGTCGATGTAATGTGAGCTAGCATCGGTGTAAAATCTCAAGGCTCTCTCTTCCATTATGCAAGTCCAGGATCTATAAAATGCAAGGGAGGACCTAGTGCAAAATCTTGAGGCCCCACCCTAGCATTGTGTATGTCTAGGACCTGCACAACTCAAGGGTGGGACCTTGAGATTTTGCATTGGCCCCCTTCTCCACACACCCCCAATCCCACCACAATGCAAGGGCAAGCTTTTAGATTTTACACAGGATCCCCCTCGCTTTGTGATGACCCACCGTACAATGCAAGGGTGGGTCCCCATTGGCCTCCCCTCGCATTGTGTCAATCCAAGTCTCACGTAATGTTAGGAAGGGGGGTTCATTCCATGCATTGGATGTGTGCACTGGGTGGATTCCTTGCATAAAGTGGATTAATGTAGGGGGATTGATGTGATAAAATGGTACACAAGGAACTATGGTGCCTCATTATCTCTTCCTTCTTCCCATCCAATCCCCCCTTAAGAACAGGACGGGAGTCAATTAAGAGAAAAGACTAGAAAAGATACATCATGTGCACTAGTGTACATGTGTGGGCTTCTGTGTATACGTTTTTTTTTTGTTGCAAGTAAAATGTGGCTGATTATCTTACTATAAAAAAACTGATTACAACCGAATATTCATGCTCAACAAACAAGCTGGAGCTAATGCAAGGTCACAAATACATCATGTATACAAGCCTCTCAAGGCGGTTTGGGGGGATGGGGGCAAGAAGCCATGGGGATGGGGGTGTATCGCCAAACTAGGGCTGCCTGCCTGCATCACGAAAAACAGGTCCTGGCAGCCCCAAGTGCTCATTAAATGACCACGGAGCTCCTGACGAGCCCTGGACTCGCCCTGCACCTAATCCCATCAATCGCGGAGGGAGTGGATGATGGAGGTCCAGAGCTTTGCTAAGGTCGCCTGTACTAACAGTTTCTCTCCGCCGAAGGCCTCCTGACACCGCGCCTTCCAGATATGCCATCCAGTAAGGCTCCCTATGATCTCCCATACCTCCGAGCGGTCTGTTGTGGGCTCCGATGGGTAGAGCCTCCAAACCGACCACTGCGCATGACCCTGCCTTGATAATGAAAATCGTGTCTTGCATCTCGGCCTCATACAAAAGGTGACAGCCCAGGCTAACTGCCTACTAGCAGCAGGCTCCCCATGAGATACATCCAAGGCTGGGTGCCATACGGCGATGGATGCGGCAAGCTCCTCTCCACACGAGTTGTGCCTCCTCACATGATCAAAGGCAGTGCTTTGGGGTTTCCAGAGGTTGTTGTGTGCAACGCTTACAACCTCCCTCCTTCGACATCTGGGCAAGCCAACTTTCCACTGCCAAGCCTCCATGTGCCACCAACCATAAGAAATATGACACCCTCCTTGGCCTCCATCTATCCCATAGGCGGTGCCAGAAGGACCGTTGGAAAGGTTCCGTGATGATGTGCTCCACCCAGTGCCTGCTATGTGACGGCGCCCACTCCATATCCTCTTGCATCAGTACATGTCTGCCGATCCTGGCAGTGTACTCAAAGAACCTGGGTGGCTTTTTGGCAACCGTCGTGGCCGGCCATAGCCACTCTCCTGGATCCCACTCCAGCTCATCAAGTGGTTTGCCCCCCCAGATCCAAAGGCGCCACTCCCTGAGCTCCTCCCAGAAGACATAGGGGTCCAATCGCCATGTCTTCCCCTGAAGGCCCACCACCCAAATCCTTCTCCACAGGAGGGCAGCTATCCCCTCATCCTGCTACCTTCTGTCAAGGGCCAGATGTCCCCCCTCATGCACTGCGAAGAAAGTCCCGTGGGGGCGCCGCCCACTCTTCCTGCCACCTGTAGGGGGATGCCTGTTGGTGAGAACCTAGCTGCTAATACCTCCCAGGCTCTATCGGCTCTAGTATCGGAGGAGCAAACCACTCCAGAGGTATTGTTGCATCTATCTCCCTTCTCCTCAACTCCACTCCCCTTTAACAGCCTGATGCTCTTTGCAACACCTCCTCTTCCGCCATCCTGTACACCTCTCGCCATGTCCTGATGGTACGACCCGGGCCGGCCTCCCAACCAGCCCACTAGATGTGGGTACGCTCGCCGATGTATGCTCCTTCCCGATCTTTGACGTGGGGGTTCCAGATCATCGGCTGACGGTCTATCTCCTCCTGGCAGCCTGGGGGGCTCTGTGTTAGGGCCTTACGAAGGCCCTGCCACACACGGAGTAGGCTACGTAGGCAAGGTGATCTGGGAGGGGTGATTTGGGCTAACGTGAAAATCCATCTCAAGGACAGCCTCCACTCACCGCCAAGTCCCGGTCTACAGTCCTGAAAGCCCTCCTGCAATAAGACCTTCCAGGTCTGCCCGCCTGGTGTGAGGCCACGGATAACTAGCTTGCCCAAGAGGGCCATGCTCTAATATTCTGGGTCTATAATCTCGAGCCCTCCCTCTGACCGATGTCGTATGCTGGTCGGCCACGCCACCTTGGCCTTGGAGTCTCTAGAACCATCTGACCCTGACTAGAGAAAATTCCGCACTAGGCGGCGGAGCTGCGCTATACAAGATGAGAAGCATGTACCAGGCCGTCGCTAGAAGTATCTGGTTGACCACCAGAGCTCGGCCAACTGGTGAGGGCGAGTCGTGCTCCAGTAGGTCAATTTCCTCTTAATAGAATCAAGGACAGGAAGAAACTGCTGGGCAAGAGTGATGTCAAGTCCCACCTTGAACCCAAGATACCGCACAGTTTGCCCTCTACTCACCCATCTAAATCCTAGGTGGACGCCCCACTTTGTGCTAGAGTCCGGGTCTATGAGGAAACCAACCAACTTTCGCCAGTTGATTTTTGCTCCCGCTGCTGAATAGAACACGTCAAGAGCCAACCTCACTCTCTCCAGCATCAACTCAATGTCCTCTATGTAGAGTGATGTGTCATCTGCATACTCTGAGTCTAACAACTCAGTCTCCTCTCTCACTGGAAGTTGGAGGCCACGTAGTCCGCTCACACATGACCTAAGGAAGTGAGACATCGCCTCTGCAAAGAGTAGAAACAGGTATGGGGCTAGGGAGCAGCCCTGTCGAACTGATCTCTCCAATCAATACTCCTTCCCTCGCCTTCCACCTATGAGAACCCTACTGGTGGCCAATCTGTAAAGGGCGGAGACCTTGCGAATCCAAACCTGAGGGAATCCTAACCTCACCATGGTGCCCTCTAGGAAGTCCCAGTCCACCCTATCATAAGCTTTCTTGAAATCCAGGAGTAGTACGACCAGTCTCTGCCCACTATGATGAGCCTACTCAGTCGCCTCAAAGAAGGTAAATACATTGTCTAGGATGCTCCTATCCTGGACAAAGCCTGTCTGTGTGTCGTGGATGATGTCTAGAAGCACGGAGCGTAGTCGCCTACCAATCATCTTTCCTAGTGCCTTATAGGCCACTGACAACAAGGTGATTGATCTCCATTGGGAAAGCTTCAGCCGGTCTCCCCCTTTGGGGAGAAGGTTGATAAGGCCTGCTGAGAGACTCTTAGGTATCTGTCCTAAAGTGAAAAACTCCTGGAAAGCCAACAATAGGGGGTCCTTCACCACTTCCCAGTAGGTAGTGAAGAAGGCCTTAGATAGACCATCCACCCCCGGGCATTTCTGCCCATCCTGCGTGTAGTAGTCGGTGGCAATCTCCATCACCAGAGACGACAGAGAGGGAGACGGAAGGGGGGGTGCAGCCAGCTCCTTAGACCCAGCCTCGATAGCAGGGAGCAGGTGGGCGTGTGACGTCCCCTCGGCAGAGCACGCCATAGCCCCCCTTGCCCGCCTCACTCGGCACGACCGCAGCCCCCCACATCCACCACCCGCACCACAAACTACCTCGCTTGAGGTCCCACAGCCCCCACACCCACACCCACCCCTCCCCCCCCCCCCCCCCACTCGCCATACACTGCCGTCCATCCCACTATCACTCGATCTTCCTCCCCCCCACCATCTCCCCTACCGAGCACTCCCCCTGACCCGCACCCGATTCAGGCAACCTCCCCCAGATCCACTCCCCTTCCTCCCATAGGTGGTGATGAGCCGTACACGCCTACATCCTCCTCGCACCAGCAGTCTCCCCTCTCCCACACAGCTACTAGCTCATCCACCCCTGTCGCCCATCACACTTTCCCGAGACAGGCACAGTTGCTGCCACAGGAGTTCTTCCGCAGTGGCCCATGGTCCTACTTGAGAGTTGCAGAGCGTGGAGAGTTCCCACTGCCGCTAGAGATGGGGATCTTCGTGGTTCGTAAGTCGAGGAGGGGCAAGGTCCATCTACTAGCACCATCGGATGGACCAAACTATGCCTTTTTTTCTTCAGTCCTCTCACTCAAGGAAGTGGACGACTACACAGGTAGAGGAGTTAAAGAGTCAGGTGGCGGACCACATCTCCCAGTGGATGGGAGAAGAAGGACTAGCACTGTTTGCACAGCAGTGGCCTGGTTGCATGATGGACATTAATTGGCGGGCTGGCACCGAGGTCCCTCACTTGAGCATCATTTTTCGAGCCCCTCCTTAGTGGAGAGCTCCGAAGGATGTGATCGAGTGGCCCCTGGCACAAGCGGCCAGATTCTACCAGTGTATAGAGTCACAACTCTCAGCATGGCTGATAGATGCATTGATAGTACCACTTGGAGCATCTATCACCTCTATGGTCCGGCCGAGGGCCACCATGGGGGACTGGAGCTCACCGTCTAGACCAGTGGCAAAGCGTACTTGCATGCCTCATAGTTTCTCCTCCTCATCAGCTGGCTCCACACCGAACATATGCATGTTCGGTCAGTCACATGTTTCCCCATGAGCCTACACTTGCATCTTGGAATGTGAAGTCTCCACTACAGTGGGGCACGTGTTCCAAGAAATTGATTGTTTGGTAGGATCTATCGCTTGCCCTTGCCGGACGGATCGATATCTTACTTCTACAAGAGCACAACCTCACTCCCACCCAGGCCCAGCGGGTAGGGAAGGTACTTCCGGGCAGCTCGCACACCTATTGGGAGCACGCTATAGGTGCCCACAGTAGGAGCGGAGGCGTATGTATCTCTATTGGCCCGAGTCTCACTGCCTGTGTACGAGACCACGAGACGATAGTGGCAGGGAGGGTTCTTTGGATCATACTGGATATTGGGGACTCGTGCCTTGGTATCCTCAATGTCTATGCCCCTATGGAGGTTAGGGCACGCAGTAGGTTCTAGGTGGAGATCGCGGATGGACTCCCAGAGGTGGACTCCTGGATTGTTGGAGGAGACTTCAACAACCTGGAGGCTTTGGAGAACCAGCAGGGCAGAGGCAGAAACTATCAGGGAATGGCTAGGAGGAGCAGGAGGCATGGGAGGTCTTTCCGCTGGCACTAGGAGCACGTGACGCTTGGAGAGACCCTGCTTTCCATAGGAGAGAGAGGTCATTGGATTTCTCTTGGGGATACAGGCAGCTTGGAGGAGTCTTGCTGGAGCGGTTGGATAGGTTCTATGTGGGAGAGTGGGGAGGCTCTCGTGGAGGCTAGATTGAGGAGTTGGCATGCACCATGTTGTCCCGGTCCTCCTGACACTTGATCCCCCAGCATCCGCCTTAGACGCATAGGTGACAAGACAGATAGAGTAGATTTGGACTAGAGAGTGGAGTGGAAGGGACCGGATAGCAGAGGAGGTTGCCGAGGTCCTAGCCGAGTCGAGCAGAATATGCCAAGAGGCAGCCATATAGGCCAGGTAGCAGAGCTGGGAGGAGGAGAGAGCACTCCGGCGGGACCTTGCAGCCACGCAGAGAGTGTTATAGGAGGCACCAGGGGATCCCACCCTCTACGCGCAAGAGGTGCACGTGCGAGCAGCCATTGTTGGCCTAGAGGACTGGCGCTCAGAATTCTCTTTCCGAACCTCAGCAACTTTCTGGGCGCGGAAGGGGGACACGATGTGCAAGGAGTTTATCCAGGTGCACCAGCCTCGCACTGCAGGAGAGCATATATGCAGTCTTCGGGATCAGTATGGGAGGCCTGCAGGCTTGTCGGTGGAGCCGCCTTGGCACCGAAGCACGTACAAACTGCTGCCTGATGCCCAAAGTTGTGGCAGCGCAAACATTGCCCTAGTTGCCCTATCACAATGATCTACTGCCTAAAGGAGTGCTCGCCCGCCTCAATCTCTAAGAATTGTGGGATATTCTTCACCTATTTCACTGCCACCCGTACCTTTGGGACTCCTGCTACTGTCACTGCATCCGCGAAAGACGCGGGAAGGACAGTGCCGAAGAGACGTCCAAAATCTTCCAGGAGCTAGCGATACTCTATCGCCAGGCCAGGGAAAAAAAGGGTGACCGGGTGTCGAAGAAACCTGTTATGGATTGCAAATGCCTCCACAGTAAAGTCATTGTATCAAGGAATCATGTATATGACCCCCTTCGTGGACACATACGGTGAACTGGCAAGTAACTCGCGAGCTGCATCTGTCGAACTAAGCCGGACCATGAAAATCCCTTGGCCCAATAGGACCGCCTCCACGATTTGCACTATGCCGATGCGCAGCGTGGAGTGAAGCCAGTCCCAAAGCTGGGCCCTGGTTGGAGAATGTCCTACTACCTGACCATAAATTGTTGTTTCCTTTAGCTCCGGCTCCTTAGCTCGAACGGCTAAGAGCTACTCCTCAGAGAGGACGACGCGCAAGATGTTTGCCTGGGGGGCACTCGATGAGTGTGCCGGCGTGTGACCAGAGGTTATCATTGTGTGTCCCTTCTGCGAGAACAACCAATCGCGTCGCAGTGCTACCTGGTGAGGGGGAAAGTTGCTGCAGATAAGAGGGAACAACTGGAGGGTGGGGGGATCAATCGCGCGGAGCGGGAGCTGGGGGAGACTTGCTGATTTTCAGTGGAAAGGAGGCCTGGCGAGGGAGGCCTGCCGACAGATCAATGATGAGAGAGGCCTAGTGGAGGGGGTGGGGGGGGGGGGGGGGGGGGGGGGGGCGGGCGAACAGGTTGGGGGGAAACGGCTAGGCGGAGGGGAAAAACGGCAGACGGGCGGCCGTTACAAATCGTCGGGACAGGGGGAGCGATGGGCGGTGTGTCCTAGGACAACGGGCGGGGGGGAGGGTGCGCGATAGCCGTGGACAGACAAGGCGGGCACGAGCAGTCAGGCCAAAGAGGGGGAGGGGGGGGGGGGGGGGGAATGGATCAGTCGGGGCGGGCGAGTAGTCGGACGGGCGCGAGCAGTTGGGGCAGGCGATCAGTCGGATGGGCGCGAGCAGTCCGACGGGCGTGAGTAGTCGGGGCGGGGGGCAGCAGTGCGACGTGACGGGCGTGGAGCTTCCTTGCTTGGTAGACGAACTTAATAACCTTTTTTGTGTATACGTGAATGTATGCCCAAGTGAATTAATGTGAGGTATACACTGCTGAAAAACCAAATACAATGCAAGACTTGAAAAGATAAGAGGGAGAGGGAGGGAGCTTGAGCTTTTGCAATACTCACAACACATAAAGAATGCATACAAGATAGGAAGCTGAAAACCATAATCTTTCTTTTTCTTCTTCTCCTACCCTATAAGAGTCTACCAAGAATAAAGATAGAAGTACAACATACATGAGCTCTCACTTGCATGATTCTCTCGGCTATTTTGCATTGATCTAAACCGTGTAAAGTCAGAGGGAGTGGGTTAACTTACTACAATAATATCATTGTGTCTCTCCAACCATCTTAGAGCCTCTTGCATGTGCTTTGAGTCTCCAAGACCATGGGCTGCTAGAACTTGTGTAGTCAAACTACTGGCTGAGGATTGTGAATCTCTGATTTGTGCTTGTCCTTGCACTGTATTCCTATCCACATCAGTGAACACATCATAGGTGGTGACCAATGGTGAATACCAACTAGCAAGCTCATCAAAAACAACATCCCCACTAATGCATAGCTTGCAAGTTACAAGGTTATAGCATCTATAGTCCTTTGATTCGGCAGCAAACCCCACAACTACACACTTCTAAGCCTTGGGATCCAACTTATTCCTCTTCTTGTTGGGAATATGCACATAAAAGATCACGGTAACTGCGAAACATTTCACCCTTGAAACGTATCATGCTCGAAACATTGCGTTTCAGCACGAAACATTTCACCCTTGGGTAGGTGCTAAGTGAAACGCCACATGAAACGGCAAAATAACACATTCAAAGTACATATATTTAGCAAGTTTTTGATAGAAATTACTTTTTTCCCTTGGAATGAAACAGATATGTGAAACATTGCATACTGAAACATTTCATTAGTGAAACATGTTTCGCGTTTCATGCCTACTAAAACACATTTCATGGTTTACCATGTACCAGATACACCCAGCAGTTGAAATGTCACAAATCTAGCTTCTTGCCTCAATACATCTCTTCAGGAGTTTTATTATGCACTGCTGTGATGGATGTCCTATTCATAATGTAGACTGCACACTACACTATCTCTATCCAAAAAAATCTAGGCATATGCTTCTCATTCAAGAGAGCCCTTTCCAACCTCTGCAATGCTGTGATTTTTGTGGTCTGCAACACCATTTTACTCAGCTGTGTATGCACATGAAACCCGCCATTGAATGCCATGCATATCCAAATAAGATTTGAACTCCTTGGACATCCATCAGAACAGATGGTAACTACAACCCACTCTTCCTGCCCCCATATTGTGAAAGATTTTACACTTTTCAAAGACCCGTAACTTCTCACACATAAATTAAACCCCAAGTTTTCTGTGTGTAGTCATCAATTGAAGAGAAATACTGACACAGCCCACTTATCTTAGGATGCGAAGCTGTCCATATACCCTTGTGAATCAGCTCTAGCACTCTCTGTGCTGTCTTCCCCTCTTTGGGAAATGGCCTGCTAGCTTGCTTGGCTAACTAGCAAGCACCATATATTCGTGATGGCTTCGTCACTTCAAACTTTGGAGGTCCTGTGACCAAACCTGAGCTAAGAAAGCCTTGCAACCATTGAAAGTTCATTTATCCCTGCCCACTAGCGATCACATGCCACGGTCAAAGATCAGCTGTGCTTCTGCTAAATATAGAGAGGACGAGAATAAAGAGTATAAGAATATGATGTGAACAGGAGCTATGATACTTCAAGAATTGTGGAAGTAAAAAGTAGCATGCAAGTAAAGCACAGTAAGGGAAATTCATAAATAGCCTTGAATCAGAAAGCAGGTCAATAGGACGAGAAACATAAGATCTCTACATGTAAGAGCATTAAATAGAACGGCCTTTACATGTCAGAGTTTGATTACCAATAGTCCTTACAGGAACATTTTCCATGTTCAAAGATATGAACAAGGTTAGAATCTCTGACCACAATGTTTCGCTTCTCTATTTCAGATATGAGTGCTGTATCTCTATGGCAATTGTTACAGAGATGCATATTCTTAACAATTTTTATAGTCCTGGTGGTGTGTTGATCAAGGCACAAGCAATTGCCAACTTCTCACTGTGCTCACACAGCACATCCTTCTTCATGTCATCAAATATCTTTTGTGAAACCAGACCCAAGCTTGGAGAATAACCCTCCCGTGACATTTTTTTCTGTAAGATCTTGTAGCTTCTTGTAAATGTATTTGCTTTGTGGGTGCTTTTTGTCCCCGACTAAAAAGGAATGGGTGTTTCCTGTGGCATCAATCCAGCAACAACATCCTTCCAAGCCTTATTGCAAGTCGCATGACTTGAATCTTCGCTGCATCCTCTTGCATCCCAGCTGCTGCATAAATATTAGCCATACAGACATAGGCTGAAGCAGCAGTTTTATCTATCTGAAGGATACGATCAAAAGCCAATCTCCCAAGCCTCACATTCTTCCACTTCCGACAAGCACCCAACAAAGCCATCCAGACTGGAAGATTATCACTAGATGGCATCATTTCAATAACTGCTAAAGCCTTTTTAAACTCCCCTGCACGACCAAAGAGATCAACCATACAACAGTGGTGCTGTACATCTGGTGTGACACCAAATTTGGTGCTCATTTTCGTAAAATACATTTGGCCCTCATCCAATAGACCTGAGTGACTGCATGCATTGAGCATGCAAACAAAGGTACCTGGGTCTGGAGAGATGCCCTCACATTGCATCTGTTCGAAACAGTACAATACATCTGCACTATGGCCATGACTTGCATATCCTGCAATTAATGCACTCCAGGAGACCACATCCCGCACAAGAAGTTCATCAAACACTTCCCGTGCTTTTGTAAATGTGCCACACTTGGCATACATATCCACCAGAGCACTACCGAGCACAACATTTTCCTCCAACAACCCCAGCCTAACAATCTCTTCATGAATTTCTTTACCCTTGTCAATGGCTCCTATGTCAGCACATGCTTTCAAGGTGCTCGAAAAGGTGACTGCATCAGGAATGTTACCCTCCCATCGCATCTTGTCAAAACATTTCAGTGCTTCCTTACCTTGCCCATGCTGTGCATATCCTGCAATAAGTGAACTCCAAGAGACAACATCCCTAACAGGAAGCTCATACAGCACTCTCTCTGCTTTTGCAAATGCACCACACTTGGCATACATATTCACCAGAGAGTTGCCAGGCACACAATCTCTCTCCAACCACCCCAGTCTATTTATCTCATCATGAATTTCTTCACCCTTTCCAACTGCTCCTATATCTGCACATGCTTTCAAGGCACAAATAAAGGTGACTGCAGTGGGGGAGTGGCCCTCATGTCGCATCTTATCAAAACATTTCAATGCTTCCTTCCCTTGCCCATGCTGTGCATACCCTGCAATAAGTGCACTCCAAGACACTACATTGCGGACACGAAGCTCATCCAAGACCTCCTGCGCTTTTGCAAGCGCACCACACTTAGCATACATGTCCACCAAAGCATTGCCGAGAATAACATATTTCTCCAACAACCCCAATCTGACAATCTCATCATGAATTTGTTTGCCCTTATCGAGTGCTCCTATACTGGCACAAGCTTTCAATGCACATGTAAAGGTGACTGAATCAGGAAAGTGACCTTCATGCCGCATCTTATCAAAGCATTTTAGAGCTTCATCACCGTGGTCATTTTGTGCATATCCTGCAATTAGGGCACTCCAGGAGATCACATCCTGTGCAGGAAGTTCATCAAACACCTCCCGTGCTTTTGTGAATGCACCACACTTGGCATACATATCTACCAAAGCACTGCCAAGCACAACACTTCCCTTCAACAACCCTAGCCTAACAATCTCTTCATGAATTTCTTTACCCTTGTCAATGGCTCCTATGTCAGCACATGCTTTCAAGGTGCTCGAAAAGGTGACTGCGTTGGGAATATGACCCTCCCATCGCATCTTGTCAAAACATTTCACTGCTTCCTTACCTTGTCCATGCTGTGCATATCCTGCAATAAGCGAATTCCAAGAGACAACATCCCTGACCGGAAGCTCATACAACACTCCCTCTGCTTTTGCAAATGCACCACACTTGGCATACATATTCACCACAGAATCACCAAGTACATTATCTCTCCCCAACCACCCCAGTCTATTTATTTCATCATGAATTTCTTCACCCTTTACAATTGCTCCTACATCTGCACATGCTTTTAAGGCACAAATCAAGGTGACTACAGTGGGGGAGTGCCCCTCATGTCGCATCTTATCGAAGCATTTCCATGCTTCCTTGCCTTGCCCATGCTGTGCATACCCTGCAATTAGTGCATTCCAAGTGATTACATCTTGGATAGGAAGCACGTCCAAGACATCCTGCGCTTCTACAAGTGCACCACACTTGGCATACATGTCTACCAAAGCATTGCCGAGCACAATATATTTCTCCACCCACCCCAATCTGACAATCTCATCATGGATTTGTTCACCCTTATCAAGTGCTCCTACACTAGCACAAGCTTTCAATGCACATGTAAAGGTGACTGAATCAGCAAAGTGACCTTCATGCCGCATCTTATCAAAGCATTTTAGAGCTTCATCACCGTGACCATTTTGTGCATATCCTGCAATCAGTGCAGTCCAAGAGAATCTATTATGAACAGTACATTCATCAAGCACTTGCTGTGCTTTTGCAAGAGCACCACATTTAGCATACATAGTTATTAAAGTGCTTGCAACATAGGGGCTTCTTTCAAGTAATCCACATTTGCAAATGTCCTCATGAAGCCTTGTGCCGTTGGGTAGATCCTTTTGCTTTGCACAAGCCTTCAAAAGTCCCACAACATGAGCAATCTCCTCTAAAAAGACAGCCCCTTTCTGCTCTTGAGGCTCCCCTTCGCTCAATTCAAGTGTTGACATTGGTTCAATTTTTCTGAGTTCTTCAAAAACCCAGGTTGGATTGTACCGGCAATCCAGCCACAAGGCCTCTGATGTCACTTTGTGCTTGAAATCTGGAGACCTTGCGCTGGCCTGAGGTTGGAGTGGGGTGAAAACACAAAAAAAAGTCATGTTTCTATGAGAGCTCGCAAGATTTCAGGTTTTGCAGAGGTTGAATACGTCAGAATCAGATATATTGGGCAAACTAACCTTGCTGTTGCGATTGTCCCACCACTGCGAGGGATCCTTAAAGTATTGCTTCCATAACGACTCCATCTTCACCTTCCTGATTTTCGATTGAATGCAAAGGGAAGCCATGCATTGCAAGACCAACTCTCTGCAGAGACTTGTAGAAACGCTGCTGGTAAGGATGATGATCCGATGAATGATGATGACGATACCTCCTATCCTGCATCTCTAATTGCAGGAAAGGATGGACAGAATTCGTACAGTATCGAGCCGTGGGGCGGCCATTTGATCGTGCAGTATGCATTCCATTGCGTTGTTGGCAGGCAAGATTGCCAATTGCAAAATTCCACCCTTCATGTCTCTGTGTATATATATTTATATATGTAGCCACAAAAGACCATGGACCATCCAGTTACTTCTAGCAAAATACCAAAACTACTGGTGTGCATCGTTGCGAAGCTGTAGCTTCTCTCTCCTCGCATTTTTATCAGTAACTATCTTTTCTCAAGATATGTCATTTTCAAAGGTGATCTTCCCTCAAAAGTACACAAACTTTGACCTTTAATATTTAGATATAAATAATAAAAGCAAGGCACAAATTTGCAAGATGAGAGATAGTACCTTTTTTATCAAAAACTTTCTCCATGCTCTCTCAAAACATAGTGATGAGAAGAGTACATTGTAGAACAATGAAAGGCAAGTACATTGGCAAATATAAATAGATGGAACAATGCAAAGCTAAAAGTTGAATTAAATAATAGTTCCAAAAGCAAAATCTAGCCAAGCTTCAAAAAAAGCATAAGAATGGCTATTTTAATTTAAAAGCTATCAAAAAAGTTTTTTTCTTGCAAAATGGCATTTCCGTGACCATAGGAGCATTCATGACATTGTCTAGTGCTAATGCCGGCATGTTTATTTCGCACAAATGGCTACAAGTATCAATCTATCTAAACTTCCTTTTTCTTGAAACAAACACACAAATCACTTAGTATGAGGGGACTTGTATGAATGAAGAAACAAAATGAAACAGGTAGTATAAATTCAAACACCTAAATTGGAAAAAGGTGCATGAATCTTTGTTCCACTGCACACAATAACACCAAGGCGTAATTGATGCACCCTTACCAAACATGAAAGATCTGAACATATAATGCTCCCAACATCATGGGATGAGCAAATAATATTTTTTCTTAAACCTAGAATGATTCCAATGGGGCAAAAACATGAAAACATTAGACATACGAACCATATTGAATCTCTACAAACACTAGACTAGAGGAATCCATGTATGAGAGTTGGTAGTTGCTTGATAATGCAAGCAAGGCTCCTACGCATAATGGGATCTAACAACACAGATATGAAATTCTCCTAGAGACGTAGTTGAGTTTTTTATGCAGATTAATATTTCTCGATAGAAGTAGAGGCTAAATTCATTAGATGAAAAGTCACATCATGCAATGCACCAATGCAAACAACCACATTTTAGTAAGAGGCATGATTGAACTTCACTTCAAATCAAAACATTATTTGGCAAAATGAAAAAGAATAAAACATATATATAAAGGTTGCCTTAATTCCACAATTTAAACTTCATGAATATTGTTATTGTACAAGAAAATAATTTGATAAGCAAATGAATTGATGCATAAAACCATTCATATCAATAATATATTAAGCTTAGCAACTCTATTGAGCTTAGCAATAAATAGTATAAGAGATTATATTTGCACTAGCATATAAAGAGGGTCACAGATAAATGCCAAAAGGGTACATTTGAGAATACATCAAAGAAAGGGCTTCAAGTCTTATTTTTTGTGTATATGATTTTTCATATTCTTATTTCGATTTGGTGGGATTAAATTAAAACACTAAAAGTGGCAAAATTATCTAGTTTTTTGCAACACATTGAGGTACACAATGTTGGCAGTGGTAAGAGAGTTTGCACTTTTGTCTTCCAACAAAACCTTTATGCAATTAGTAGATCTCACTCAACTGAAAGCGATATAAAGCTAGCCATGGAAAAATAATTGTGTCTTCAAATATAGACCCAAGAAGATCAATGTTGTAATGGATGAAACTGAGAGAAGAGAGGAGAATGAGCTGAAGAGAGAGAAAGAGAGAAGGAAGAAGGAGAAAAAAGACTAGAAGAGGAGAGAGAAATAAATGAAAGAGGGGACAAAGAAGGAGAAATCCATGGAAGCTAGAGACGAAGGTGAATATTATGTTCTTGATAATATTCGAATACCCTAAACTGGATCTCTTACACCTTACATAACCCAGTCAATGCAAAGTACTACTCTTGTCCGCATTACAATGAAAATGGGTGGGTGAAGACTATGGATAGCATGTTACCCACTACATGCCTACCAAGGTAAATCCACCATAAATTTTGATAGACTACTCCAAATGGGGCATGCCACATGTCAAAACGGAGCTTATGGCGTGTACTTTTAGTCCATATAGGAAGCACATGGCTAGGATTTGGGAAATTTTGGGTAGATGCAGTCTACAGGCAGGGTGTGGTCGAAAGGGGACATAACTTGCTAGTCTTCAACCTGTTGGGTATCTTGGAGGTAAGGAAATTCATTGACAATAGTGGTTGGGTGCTAGAGGTTTCTTCTAGGGGTAGGCCTTGCCATTTGATGAGGTATTCCTTGATAGATCGAGATTTTAAGTGTTTATCTTATTGCCCAATGATTGTCTCAGGGATATACTCAGTGATACCTTCTTCTTCTATGGGGGGAAGTTCTTCCATATAGTCCACTAAGGTGCTAATGAAGAGCTTTAGCTAGATGACATGAAACACATTGTGAATCTTGGTGGTAGGGGGAAGCTCTAATCAATAGGCCAAGTCAACAACTCTCTTGAGGATCTAGTAGGAGCCATAGAAACACTGGGCCAGCTTGTTACTGTTGCCTTCCTTGAGAGTGGAGTAATGGGACTTAGACACTTTTAACAGGACTAGCTCTTCCTCTTGGCATTCCAAATGCCTTTTTTTTTCATTAGCATAGAGCTTCATGTGGGCTAGTGCATTTTCAAGATTCACTTTACATTGTTGAAGCAGGGCATGCATGTGATCCAACTCAACTTTACTCTGAGAGTTGATCTTATCATTGAATAAGACTTCAGGAATGGGAACCTTTTACCCATATAATGTCTCAAAAGGGAAAATCCCAATGCTAGAATGGGTGGCATTATTTTATGCAAATTTAGCCAAGTGGATCCATGTATCCCAATTGCGTTGTACATCATGGAAAAAGTGTTGTAGGTATATCTCAAGCCATTTACTTACCCTTTCGGTCTGGCCATTTGTCTATGGGTGGTATGCAGTGGATGGAGGAAGCATGGTGTTCATAGATGTGAATAATGCTTTCCAAAAGTTGCTCATAAACTTGGCATCTCAATCGTGCACTATGACTTGCAGTAATCCATGCAACTTGAAGCCATACTTCATAAACTGAGTAGCCACTTGAGAGGCAGTATATTGGGTCTTAGTAGGGATAAAGTGAGCAAACTTGGTAAGGTGATCAAGTACCATGTATATAGTATTCCATCCTTTCTTTGTAACGAGAAGGCTTGTAATGAAGTCCATGGTGATATGTGTTCATTTTTCTTCAAGAATATGCATGGGGCTACAAGAGACCAGTGGGTCTAAGCGTGATGTCCTTGTTCTACTGACATGGAACACATTTGGTCACAAAATCCTTGACATCCCTCCATAAGTCTTTGTAGTTAAAGCTCTTAGAAATCCTATCATATGTTTTGAAAACACCCAAGTGACCAACAATGGGGCAAGAATGCATCTCTTCTATGATCTCCTGTGTGAAGGGAGAAGTGTGGGGATGATAATCTTGCCATGGACCAAATAAGGCCATGTTTGAGCTAATATTGGGAGTTTTTAGCCATTACCCCATACTCTAATTTCTAGAATATGTGGTTGAAGTCCTCACCCAAAAAATCGGCTTCTTGAAGGTCCTCAATCCAATCACTATGTAACTCTGAAATGGAAGATGCTCTACATGCCCACATATGAGAAAGTGAATCAACCATGATGTTATCTTTGCCCTGAGTGTGAGAGATATCAAAATCATAGTTTTGCAAGGTGGCCAGCCATCTCCTTTGCTTAGGATTCAGTGTAGACTAAGTCAGGAAGTATCAGAGGACTCTATACTCGTTATTTATGCTAAAACGACTGCTATATAAGTAGTGGTGCAATTTCTTAATAGCATGGAAAATGGCCACTATCTCCTAGTCATACACATTCATTTGCATCTCCTTGTCATCAAAATTACATCACCGATACCTCTGTCAACACTGGCATCACATTGAATGGTAAACTCCTTGGAGAAATCAGGGCATATGAGGATGGAGCACTAAAGTAAGCATTTCCTTCAACTACTTAAAGTTGTAATCAGCAGTAGCATCCCAAAAGAATGACTTCTTTTTTAACTGATAAGTCAAAGGTGTTGCAATGGTGGCATAATGCTTAATGAAGCATCTATAAAATGAAGAGAGACCAAAGAAACCATGTAATGAAGTAGTGGTGGATGGAGTGAGCCAGTCCTTAACACATTGCACCTTCTTGGGGTCAACTTGTATGCCATTTTTGCTAACAATGTGTCCCAAGTACTCCATTGATGTTTGCATGAAGATACACTTACTTTCCTTAGCAAATATTCAATCCTCTCAAGATATTAAACACCCTTTTGACATGTGCCAAGTGCTCCTCTTGTGAATTATTGTAAATGAGAATGTCATCAAAGAAAAGGAGCACAAACTTGAACATGAAGGGGTGGAGGATTTTATTCATGAGACTCTAAAATGTGTTAGGGACGTTGGTCAACCTAAAAGATATCACTATAGAAAATGATAAAGCCCATGATCTATCTTGAAAGCTATTTTGATCTCATCACCCTTCCTCATAATACAGATCTAATGGTACCAATAGCTTAGATCAATCTTAGTGAAGAAGTGTGCCCTTTTCAACTCATCCAAGAAGTCATCAATCTGTGGGATGGGGTACCGGTTCTTAACTGTGATTTTGTTCAAGTCTTTATAGTCAATACAAATGCAAAAAGATCCATTTTTCTTCTTGACTAACACGACATGAGATGATATAAGGGAAGAACTCAGCTCAATAAAACCCTTTTCAAGTAACTCATTGACCTGCTTTGCAACCTCTTCAAGTTCACACTTGGAAATCTATAAGGTGGCTTGTTGACCAGCTTGGAATGGGGCTCTAAATCAAGTGGGTGGTCCACTTTCCGCTTAAGGGAAAGGGAAATAGGCATCTAAAATAAATCATTATACTCCTCAAGTAAAGCCTATAAGGTTGAATCCTTAGATATTGTGGAGCAAATCTGAATTTTTCTTATTCAAGTACATGACAAAGATTTGTGAGCATTTCTTAAACTCCTATTTGAGTTGCTTTGCTATAATTAGCTAAAAATTAGCATTATCATGAACTCCTCTAAGCGAATGAGCTGTCCATGCATTATAAACTTGTGTAGAGCTAAGAGAGGTCCATAGCAAATTATCCCAATTATTTGAGTCAATCACAATCCAAGACAACATCAATGGGGCCCATGTCTAATGTGATTAGGTGAATCAATTCCATATAGTTCTCAGAAAAGCATAGAGGGCCTTTAGAATATACATGTGTGCTAATTTCTTCCTCACTATTTGCTACTTGAACTTTCGGGGGGTGCTGCAATTCCATAGGGGTGCATTTCAACCGATCAATGGTGGCTGATTTATATGACAAAATTGTGAGTACTACCATATCCATAAGGATGAATGCATGCTTCACATTAATACTACCTTGAATGCGTAGGGTATTGGGGCTCTCACAATCAACCCAAGCATCTAAAGAGATGGAGCAAAGGGAGGTGGTAGTCATGTGGGATGTCAAATCAAGAGCATGGGATGGTTGGGTCAAAGGGAACCCCATCCTCACAGTCATAGAACTTCTCTTGGTCCACATCCTCAGCATGATCTTCATTTTCAACATGTGATTCATCCTTATCATTGTGCCAATCTTCCATTACACACATGTCATGAACTTTGACCTTGGTTGTCTTGTAAGGGCATTTGGACACATGGTCAGCTGTGTGCTTGTCCCCACATTTAAAACATAGGCATCGTTCTTTCCATTCCTTCACAACATTTGGGGGAATGAACCTCTGACCACTTGAACCATTCGAGGGTGATGTAGTGTAGTGTCTATTTTCAACATATTTGCTCTCACCATTAGAGCCAACTGCTATCTCAAAAGTGCCATGTTTTCTTTCAACATGTAAGGGGGGATAAATGGGTATTTTGGGGCTACTATTAGGCATGGAATGGCCTCTAAAACCACCCCCATTTGGGGCTGAACTCAATGGGATATGGGGTTTTCCATAACCTTGCTGAAAACTCTCATTTTTATGGTACTTTTTTGCATATATTTTGGCCAATTCAATTGCATCAAATAGTGTAATAGTCTTTTGAGCCAGAGCCATGATATCTGCGGATAGGCTTGGTTCCAACCCATAGATATATTTGTGCAATTTAGCATAATCACTAATGCTCTCCACATACATTGTCAAGTTCATAAACTAATTTTTGTACTCTCGTACAGTGAGATTATGTTGGTCAAGAGTGTACCATCTTCTTGCCAACTACTCTTTTTCCAACCACGGGGGATACAAATACTCGAACCGTATGCATTTTGAAGTCTTTCCAATCAATGAAATGATGATTTCCTTGATTGATATAGTGCCATTATTTGTGAGAAAATCCTTCCAAGTGAAAAGAGGTAAATATAATTTTCTAATCATCCATGTGGAGGTAAATATTGAAGTAGGGCTCTAATTTGGAGGTTTATCCTTCCAAATCTAATGGTGATGGGGATTGCCCATTGTACTTAGTGAGAAGGATCTTGTCATAGAGATCATGAGGGTCTTTTTGCCCATAGAAACCTTACTGTCCATATATACCATGATGGCTGTACATACCTTGTTGTCCATACATATACCATATTGTACATTGATTCCATGCTGCATTGCCATGCTGGACATTAATACCATACTTTCTATTAACCCTCAGATGAACAAGGTGGAGAATCTGGAAAATCTAAAGCAGAAGATAAGGCCAAGGCAAAAGTAAAAAGGAAGACGAAGGCCCACCAAGAAAAATCTGGAAACATAAGAAGTGTAAAAAAGTCCTAAATCAAGGAGACAGGTGCACAAGAAAAAGCGCAAGTCAATACTTTTGTAAAAGAGCACAAGGTACACTATGATTTATTTTAAGAGTATCGGGCTCTCATTCGTGCAAATTGTAAAGGTAGATGGACGGTAGGAAGGAAGCTAGGAAGATAGAAGGACAATGGGAAAAAGGGCCAACGGATTCAAGTCTTGAGTGCTTGCACACTCCAAATCGAGTATTGAAGTAGGGTTTTCCCCAAACCGGTGCTTGAGCTAGATAGGTAGGAAGAGAGGGAGTTTGAAGAGGTATTCGATCTCCTTAGTAAGTAAGTTTTTGGTATTTTGGATTTGAAAAAGTAGGTTGGAGTAGTGTAGGTGTTTGCTTTGTGATTTGGATGCATTAGGGTAGGAAAAAACAAAGAAAAAAGGAAAATAGGCATTAGGGTTTCTGCTGTCATAATAGGGCAATAGGATTTGATTTGCATGTCGATGTGTATTTGGAGTTTATTTGTTATTCCAGGTATATAAAATCCTTCATTAGGGTCTATTCTTACATTTTGGAAGTTTGTATGACCCCCTCATAACCAAAATCATTAGAATCAAGTTGATTTTGGTCATCCTGGAAACTCGTCCGTAGGAATTAGACACTGTTACCAGAGTTTGATTCCCAGAATCGAACTCGAATAGTCCGATTCCTAGAATCGGATGGTTTGATTTTCAGACTTGGACCAATCCATCCCGTTTGATTGGGCATACCTTATCTGATTTTGAAAATCGGACATCCCATAATCGAACCCGAAAATCGGACCATCCAAAATTGGATACTCAAATCGGACACCTCTCAAATTGGATGTTTGATTCCCGGAATCGGACTCCCAGAATTGGACGCACAAAAATCAAACACACAAAAATTGGACCACCAGAATCCAAAATCGGACCACAAGGAGTCACATAGACTTGTCCATGATACCAAAGAAGACCATTATGCTATTTATAATTTAGATACTCTTCTCATTTACCCTACTAAAATTCCTTCATCATTTTGGATACTTGCTCATCAAGCAAGTACTCTTCTTGAATGTCATGGATCCAATCTTTATGCATGGTGGAAATAGTGGAAATGGAACATGCCCACATTCTTGTCAAAGCATCTGCTACTGCATTATCTTTTCCAGCCATATATAATATCTCAAAGTCATATCCTTGAAGAGTGGCCAACCGTCTTCATTGCTTGGGAGACAAGTTGGGTTATGAAAGAAAGTATTTTAGCACACAATGATTGCTTTTGACTTTGAAATGGCTATCATAGATATAATGATACCATTTTTTATAGCATGTAATATTGCTAATATCTCTTCCTTATCAACATGTAGTTAGCACTCCTTGTCATCAAGCTTTTGGCTCTCATAAGCTATGACTCCATGATCTTGATATTAGAAAGTCCCTACTCCTCTTCCACAAGCATATGCGCATATGATAAACTCCTTAGAGAAGTCCATGCATGCAACAATAGGTGCTAAAATTAGAAGAGATTTCAGCTCATTAAAGCTTTGTTAGCTATGGCATCTTAATAGAAAGTTTCTTTTTTAAGACTATCTGTCAATGAAATTGCCACATGAGTATAATTCTTGATGAATCTCCTATAAAAAGGAGATAATCCAAGGGGTCCTTTCAAAAATATCAAATTCATAGGGGTAGGTCATTCTTTGACACATTTCACTTTGTTTGGATCCACTCTAATTCCTTTCTCTCCCACAATATGACCTAAGTATTCCACTTTATCTTCCATGAAAGAGCACCTCATCATCTTGGAAAAGAGTGTGTCTTGTTAGGGTATTAAAGATGTTAACCTCAACACAAGAAAAAATAGAAAAAGTGGAAAAGCACAAGCCGAGAGCCAAAAGAGGCAGCCTAGAAGGAAATCGGTCACAATGGAAGAAGCAAGAAGGGAAAGGGTTGAAAGCGCAAGAGTGGCCTCAAAAGCTAAGGCAAAGGCAAAATCGCATTTTTAAATGCGAGGTGCCCCCAAAACTTTTTGTAAAAGAGCACCAAGATCCCTCCCGTGCAAATTGTAAAAGTAGATGGGTGGTAGGAAGGAAGCTAGGAAGATAGGAGGACAATAGGAAAGAGGACTCGACTGGCCATGTAAAAAGGGGATAAGGGGATGACCGCCCAAAAGGGATTTAGGGTTTTGTATATAAAGTCAAAAAGTGAATGAGGAGTTCATTCTTTGGTGTGTGGCAAAGTGAACTCATCTTCTTCTCTTCTCTTCTTGCTTGCTTGAGTGTACTTGAGAGAGGGAGTGTGAGAGTGTGAGGGTGAGGGATCTTGAAGGTGAAGCTCTCCATCATCTCCTCTCTTCTTCTATTCTCTTCTCTTCTCTTGTGCGTAGCTATGGAAGATGGAGCTTGGAGGTGGAGGCTTGAGGATGATTGAGCTCACATCTCAAATCGTGGAGCTACCGGTGTGCTTGAGGGAGGAGGCAACTTGTTTGGGCATCAAGATAAGCTCAATACACCCTGGTAGGATTGAAGGTGCATCGGCTAGGTGAGAGATAGCTATAGGTAAATACTTGAATAATAAGCACTCCATGGGTCTTGCTAGTTGAGTGTGAACTTGCCTCTACATTTTTCTTTTGTTGCTAGGACCAACAAATTCAAGCTTGAGCACTTGCACACCTCAAATAGAGAGACAAAGTAAGGGTTTCATCCCTGAAAACTAAAGCTTGAGATAGGTAGGAGGCTTTGGGTTTTCAATATTTGCAATAAGTAAGTATTTTGGTTTTTGGATGATTAGGCAAGTAGGAGGAATCATTTCAGTATTTTACTTTTGATTTTTGTTGCATTTAGAGTAGGATAGAAACAAGAAATCAAAGGAAAAAACTTTAGGGTTTGTGCTGTGAAGTAGACCCAAATAGAGCACAAACAGGGAAAAAATGGAAAAGAAGAGTGCTTAGAGGTGTTAGAATCACATGGAGAGTGATCGGGTAGATTAAGGTTGGGGTCCAGTAAGGGTTTAAGACCCTAGGAAGCAAAGGGAGGCCTCATTTTTAGTTTTCGTAAGCAGTAGAGAGACAGAGAGAGAGCTTGTGAGCTTGTGAGAGACTTGGCGCTTCCAGTGAATCGATCAATGGCAGCCACAAGAGTTTTTTTTCTTGGATCAGGTGTGTAAAAATATTTATGTGTATCTACCCTTGGATTCTAGAGAATCTTGCTTATAGGCGTGGCAAAAATCGTTGACACGAAGTGATTTTCGTTGCCATTGTTTGTGTGTCGGCAGAATCAGACATGATCTGCAGGTGTCTGATTCCTAGAATTGGATGCTTGGACACCCTACGCCCATCCAATTTTGAGAATTGGATGGCAAACACTCGGACCAACCTAACTAGTCCGATCGGACTCAATAAAATCGAACATGGACACTCGAATACACCAGACTTGGACACCCCAACAATCGGGCCAATACCACGCGTTTGATTTTGAGGATTGGACACTCAAACTTGTGACCTTATCCGATTTTGAAAATTAGACTCTCAAACCACCTTGTTTGATTTTGGCAATCGAACACACTCAAATCGGACCATTCAAAATTGAACACTGTAGAATTGGACTCTATAGAATTTGACCAAATTTTGACATATCAAATTTGACAAATTTAGCGTGTTTGGGACGATCAAGAGTACAACCCGCAAACAGGAGAATTCATCGAAAGCTATACATGCAAATTTAACCCTAGAAATCGCAGCCAAACGAACGAGAATAGTGTTGACACTCATATCATCATATTCAGCACACTTAGAGCCATAGGCCAACCAGCAGACCCCATTTGACCATGAGCAAGTTGAACGACATAGCACAGACCCTAGAGACCAGAGGGAGCAGCTAGGAATCGAGCCTAGAGCCCCATTAGGCCAAGTACATGGACGAGAGTGTGAGAGCTGCAATTGTTACTTTGTATTTGCACCCACATTGTTTTCCAACACTTGAAGTGCACTTAAGAAAAGCTGAAAGCCTAATTTCACATAATGCATGGAAGAGAGCATGCACACACATTTCAAGTGAGTGTAAGTTGAGGACTGTCTGTAAATAATACGGAACTCACTCAGACCTAACAATTAGAACGAACCCACTAGTAGGAGAAGACCCTGAAATGTAGTCGAGTGATCGAGAACCCCAAGTATAGGACAGTGGGGATGCGACGCTACAAGGACTGACAACATTGGAGGAGTGGATCTACCCAACTTGATCAATCTCATCGACAACCTAATGAAGCACAAGACTGTGAATATTGCAGAGTCAAGCACTAACCACGGACATGGCAAATGGCTTGACCTAGGTGGTTTCCCGATGGAAATCCAACAGCTAGTTGCCAATTACGATCTATAGACTCGGACAGACCATCACAATAGGACATCACTGTGGGCCTCAAAGAGGAGAGGAGACTAGTGCAGGAGGCTTTGCAGGGCATAGTGGCCTACAATCAGGAACAAGGCAGAAGCTTATGACAGAACATAGAAATGCGTGAGATTTAGGGAGTACTAGTCCTAGCAAGCAGAAATAGAATAGGACTTGATGCAGAGAGGGAAAGAGCACTAGAAGACGATCTCACATTGAGCGAGCTTCTTACGAAGTGACTACTAGACAACTCGTTAGTAGAGTAGAGCATCGCTGCAATGGCAACCTCATTGCTTGTAGGATTAGGAGTTAACCAGGGCTCTAAGAGCCAATCAAGAATCCTTGTCATGGCTAAGCAATTGGACAAGTACCAACCAAACGATGACCCATACAGCTTCGTGGAGAAGTTCAAGCAAGTCTGCGAGGCCAATGGCCTCATCGATCTTACTGAGCACTCACAAGCTTTTGATCTATGCTTAGGAGATAAGGGTAGGACTTGGTATACGAGTCTGGACGCTGCTTAGCAAACTGACTACAACAACCTCAAGAGTCTCTTCATTAAGATATTCTCTGAGCTTGGGTACTCCTATATCCTTCTCATGTGGCTAATGAATGTAGAAAGACAAGGAGGACATTAGAGACTATGCCACCCACATGTGAAGTCTCTTCAAGAGAATCCATGTCTGCTGAACAACCCACCGAAAGAGCAGTCTCCCATAGTTTTCATCAATGGGATACAAAGTGAGGAACTCTATAAGGCCTTGGCAGGCAATTCAAGCTTGCAATGAGATGCGCTAGAGCTAGGGTCCAAGTCCGATTCATCTTTCAACAAAGACCATATTTTGCAAGAGATGCACTCTTTACATTTAGTGGGCCATCATGGTTTGTCCAAGACATTTATAATATCCATAAGATCTTTTATTGAAAAGGAATTTGGAGGAATGTTAAAGATTATGTCATGAGATGTCTTATGTCAAAAATACAAGGATTCCACACATCTACTCGGTGGATTACTTTAGCCACTACCTATTCCTCATAGGAAGTGGACCGACATTAGGATGCCCTTATTTTAGATAGGAAGGCTATTGATAGCAAGTTGGATAGCTTAAGAGCAAGTCACCATGCCAACACAAGTCAAATGTGTGTGACTGAAAGTTATGGATTAAAGTAGTGTAAGTTAAGTGTATATATTTGTACATAAGTATATGACGAAGAGCTATGGATTAATATTTGCATCACATGCTCATGCAACCAAAGCTTATAAAATCCCATAGCATATCTTATCAAACATTGGATGAACATTGTATGATATTACCTTTCTTTTGAAAGGTGAGAAGGATCGAAGCTTGCACGAGAGCTATGGTGGGAGAGCAAGAGCAAGAAAGAGAGAGACAAGAAATGGGAACTCCAACAATCACAATGTGTGACCGGGCCTTCCTTTATTTACTAGTCACTAAAATGAATGTAAAGAATAAAGTGACGTGATGGGCGCCCGCCACCTGCAGTGTACAGTGGCGGGTACTGTCAGTGTAGTAATACACGGGGCGGCATGGCAGAGGAGCCTTTACTCCAACAACCTCCCACTTAAAGGTGAATCTGCCCCAGTGAGAGAAAAGAAAAGAAAAAGACAGTACAACTGTACATAGGTATAAGGGATGAGGAAAGGCAACATCTCATCCAATGCCCATCAATCTCCTGAGGAAGGCAAAGCGCTCAGTAGTGAGTCTTTTTGTGAGCAGATCTACAAGATTCTCGTCAGTGGAGATCTTGACAAGGTCAACAGACTTGTCCTCCACGACACCACGTATGAAGTGATACCTCACCTCAATGTGTTTCGTCTTCGCATGGAAGACTGGATTCTTAGCCAACTAAATGGCACTCATAGAATCCGAATGCAGTGTAGGTATAGCATCAATCCCAAGGTCATCAACTAGACGACCTAGCCATATGGCCTTCTTGCAAGCCTCAGTGGCTGCAACATACTTGGCCTTAGTGGTAGACAAATCTGTACACTTCTGAACCCTGGACATCCAAGAGACAGCACCTCCAGCATAGATGAATACATAGCCAGAAGTGGACTTCCTACTATCTGCATGTCCTACATAATCGGAGTCAGTGTACCCCACGACCCCTGTATCCTGGCTGCCATAGCAAATACACATATCTGTTGTGCCCTTCAGGTACCTCATGATACCCTTCACGGCATCCCAATGTTTCCTGCCAAGTGTAGCCATATAGCGTGCCACAACACCAATTGCAAAGGCAATATCTGGACAAGTGGCTATCATGGCATACATCAAACTACCCACGGCTGAAGCATAAGGGATCTGGGCCATCTCGGCCCTCTGCTCATCTGTCTGCGGACAATCGGCCTGTGATACCTTCACATAAGAAGGCAATGGACAGCCAATAGGCTTTATGTCCTGCATGCGGAAGCGCTCAAGGACTTTATGAATATACTCCCTCTGTGACAAGTAGAGGAGTCCCTGATGCCTATCGCGTCTAATGCGCATACCAAGTATGTGAGAGGCCTGTCCCAAATCCTTCATCTCAAAGCTCTTCTTTAGCTGAGATTTAAGAGCATCTAGCTCATCATGAGCTTTCCTTGCTATCAGCATATCATCCACATAGAGTACCAAAATAAGCAATGAACCATCACGGGCTTTTTTCTGTAAAGACACGGATCCATAGCACTCCTGCTGTAGCCCTGTGACTGCATAAAGGCATCAAACTTATGATACCATTCCCTAGGTGCCTGCTTCAAGCCATAAAGACTTTTCTTTAACTTGCACACTAGGTGCTCCCTGCCAGGTTCTGCAAAGCCCTTAGGCTACTCCATATAGATCTCATCATGCAAGTCCCCATGTAAGAAAGCTGTCTTGACATCCATCTGATATAGATCTAAGTCAAGCTGAGCAACCAAAGCCAAGACCAAGCGCAGGGTGGTCATCTTAACCACAGGAGAAAAGACCTCATCAAAGTCTACACCATGCTCCTGCTTAAAACCCTTTTCTACCAATCTAGCCTTGTATGCCGGCTTGGGGTGTCCAGGGGTACTTTTCAGCTTGTACACCCACTTGCATGGCAAAGCCTTCTTGCCCTTAGGCAAGGCAACCAAATCCCAAGTCTCATTTTTATGCAAGGAGTCAATCTCAGACTGCATAGCCCTCTCCCAGGAGTGACTGTCACCCCTACGCATAGCCTCATCATAAGTGAAAGGCTCTCCTGCATCTGTAACCAAAACATAATGCATAGAGGGCTGAAATCTATCAGGTGGATGTCTGTCTCTAGCAGACCGTCTCACTGCAGGCTCTGCTGCCTGCCCAATTGCCTGTCCAACACCCTGACCATGAGCATCTACTGCAGCTGTAGGCTGTCCAACTGGCTGTGCAGGAGCTCTAGGCTCCTCCTGAAAGATTACTCTGTGGATCTCAACCACCTTCTCAGGCTGCCTGTGCATCTTGTCTTCATGGAAGACTACATCATGGCTGCGTACTATTTTTCGCGCCTGCGGATCCCATAGGCGATAGCCCATCTCTCCTGAATCACCATAACCAAGAAAGATGCATTTAATGCTCTTTGGATCCAACTTACTCCTCTTGTCCTTGGGCACATGGCAGAATGCCTCACATCCAAAGACACGGAGATGCGCATAAGAGGGTGCCTTACTAGCCCAAACTTCCTCTGCAACCTGGAAATCCAATCCACTAGAAGGCGATTGGTTTATGACATGCACTGCCGTACTAACTGCCTCAGCCCAAAAGCTCTGTGGTAGGCCTGCATGGCTAAGCATAGAGCGGATACGCTCCTGAATAGTCCTATTCATGCGCTCAGCCAAACCATTCTGGGCGGGGTGTAAGGGGCGGTCAACTGATGCTTAATACCCCTGTCATCACAAAACTGCTCAAAAGCACGTGAGACACATTCTCCCCCATTGTCAATCCTAAGGCATTTCAGCCTATACCCAGTCTGGTTCTCAACAAGAGCAAGCCAACGCTGAAAGACTGCCAAGACGTCGGACTTTTGCTTTATGGGATAAGCCCACACTTTCCTAGAAAAATCATCAATGAAGGTAACAAAGTACTTCACGCCACCCATAGACATACACGGCATGTTCCCACAAACATCTGAATGCACCAAAGCCAAGGGCTCACTCATGCATGGCCTACCCGATTTCTTATGCGTAGACCTATTCTACCTACCATAAAGACAATGATCACACGAGTCAAAACGTGCATAGTCCAAAGGCCGAAGATACTGCAAACCAGATAACATTTTCATTCCCTTCAAAGACATATTCCCCAAACGGGCATGCCAAAGTGATACATGTGGGATAGAGCCCACTGCCAAAACATGGTCTACAGAATACCCAGATACAACAAGAGGATAGAGGCTGCCAGCCTTGGCACCTCTAGCAAGCACAAGTCTACCTCTGGTAATCTTCTAGGCAGAATCCCCAAAACAGACATGAAACCCTGCATCATCCAACTGTCTTGCAGACATAAGACTACGCGTAAGCGCAGGTACATGACGTATATCCTTGAGCAAAAAGAAACTGCCAGTGGAAAACTGCAACTGAATATCTCCACAGCCCACAATATCAAGAGACCTGTCATCTCCAAGTCTGGCTGATCCAGATACAGTACGGTAAGAGTGAAACCACTCATGGTAAGGCGTCACATGGAAGGACGCACCTGAATCTAATAACCAGCACTGTGCATACATACTAGGTGTCTTAGTCAAGTGTGAGGCATCAGAAGAACTAGCTGCAAGTATGAACTCATCACTACCATTGGAATCCTCGGTTTGCGTGACATTAATTTCTTCAATCTTGACGCTGGACTTCGTAGGTACTATGCTGCGATCAGAGGACTTCTCCTGCACTTTCTCTTTCCCCTTATCCTTGCGCTTCTCATTGCGCAACTCATGACACTGTGGTCTGATATGGCCCTTTTTCCCACAATGATGACAAGTGACATTAGCGTTGCGTCCACGTGACTTACTACGCGAGTTTCCACGAGATTTAGACCGACCCTTCTACGAGTCACGGCCACGGCCATGACCACGGTCATTCCTGTCATTCCTGCCTCTAACTGTCAAAGCATGTGAAACACGAGAGGCATCCAAGTTTTTGCGATTAACCTCTCCCTGCAGAAGAGCACTCTCAACATCATTCAGTTTCAGAGTAGCACTAGAGGCACATAGGGCAGTGTGGAATACATCCCATAACTCATTCAGAGTCCCAAGCAAGAAAAGAGGAGTTACTTCCTCTCCAAAGGTGATATCCTGCGAAGTCAGGTTCTTCAGTATAGCATGGAACTGGCTCAAGTGAGCAGACATAGTCGCATTATCCTTCATGTGTAGATCCATAAGTTGCTTCAACTAGTACATCTGACTCGCCAGACTTTTCTTATCATAAAGATTCTTGATCTTATTCCATAGATCCCATGCACTCTGTGCTTCCTCAAATATATTATAATGTACCTGTTCAGTGAGAGACAATACAATCGTGGACTTGCATAGCTCATCAAGTTCAAGCCAGTCGTCATTGTCCATAGTTTCAGGCTGCTCCCCGCTCAACCGAAGTGGCTTAATCTGAGATTTCTGCACCAAGACCTGCCAAATTTGACTCTTCCAATAAGAGTAGTTGGTACCATCCAACTTGGTGATGTTAAATATGGCATTATCAGTCGAAGAGGATGCCATAATGCAGGCTGGAAATGCACAGACAATGTAAAAATGCTGGCTGTTTTACTGCAGAAAATGCTCAAAATTTGCTGAAATGAGCTCCAAACGATGAGAAAAGTGTGCCAAAAGATGCTGCCCACTTAGTACTAGGTGCGGTACACCAAATCATGATATTTTAGTATAAAAATACTGCTCAGTCCAACAATAAATGCTTGCTATAATAAATTTCAGAATTGCAATAATGAGAGCAAACTGTCCCAAAACTGGATCTAATGTCAACTAAACAATGCTAGGTCCAAAACCGGCATAAAGAGGACAAAGCAAAGCCAAATGATAGTGAAAATACATGAGCATAACATCGAGAGATGTCAAATAGCATCTGCCAGTAAGAGGCACACCCCCAGACAATCCAGGCAAAATGTACATGCAACTGCTAAAACCTGACACAAATAGGTGTCTGCTCAAAGGAAAGTGGATTCAAAACTGAGACTCACCTCATAAGCATCGTGTGAACCAAGACATATACTCAATGCAACATCCAATTGTCGGAGTATAATCCCAAAGTCTCAATACATCTGTAACTGCTCAATGACATAGATTGCTCCAATACATGTAACTGCTCCAATAGCATGTAATCCCTGCTCAAGGTCAAGTAAGCATGCAAGATGCTCCCATTGGCACAAAAGGCGTACAAACGAGCTCAAGGGCTCAAGCAACCCAAGACAAAGTACCAGTGACAAGTGACCAAGTCAATGCGTCATATGCATCCCAAGACCATGACATACATGAAGCAACTGATGGAAGCAACCAAGTAAATGATCAAACTGAGTCGGAAATGCTCAAATACATCCAAGGCAAAGCTCCCAATGTCAGTAAAGCATAGACAAACCAAGCGGCATATATCACGAACCAAAGCATGTAATGTATGAAGCCTAACTGTCAAGCATAGACATGAGGCATAAGCGGTCCAAGAGCATACCAAATCGGTCCAAATGCCAGTGAATACCAACCAAGACGAAGCTTATGCATACGGGCATCAAACAAGGTAATCAAAGTAGAGTATAAGCATCAAATGCCAATGCCAAGTGTGGCTGTCCTATTTCCAGCACTGTATAACAGTAAATGACAGTCCCAAATCAGCCAATATTTCAGGCCAAAATCATGGCATAATCATGTGCATACATTCCAAGGCATTCGGGCATCAAGTAGACCACATACGGGCATCAAATAGCACAATCGGAATGGAGTGTAAGCAACAAATGCTAATGCCAATGGTGCTGCCCTGTTTTCAGCCTGTTATGATAGTTTATGACAGTCCCAAATATGAAGAAATCAGCCCCGAATGATCAAGACCAATGCCCAAAGATTGAATGACATCAAACATGAAGTCTAATAGCCCTCTTGATCAAGGTAGAGAGCAACAAGCAATGGCCAAGTGTGGAGTTGAAGTAGACGAGTGCTAACAGCCTGGAAAAAATGGCGCAATCTGCCCTGTTGGTGCTGAACTTGCTGCTGCTCCACATGGGCTGAAAGGGGATAATGGGGGGGCTCAAGAAGGGCCTATCAAAGGCCTATGACAAGCCTCTCTGAGCCTTGATAAGTGTAAGGCACAATATGAGGGGAATAAGCTTCAAGGGTTTGAAGCCATGGCTGCCCTTGCTGTTTGCAACTTGTAGACTAAAATAAAACCCTGAAAGAATAATCAAATACCTCAGTACCAATTCCTTGAAGGTGCCTCAATAGGCCGGGAAGGTGCTCGGGAAGCCGGGGAGTGACGAGAGCTCGGGGAGATCGGATATGGCTGCCGGGATGGAGATCCAATGCGTGAAGGGAGTCGATGCGAAGGTAGAGAAGCACCGAGCAAGAGGAAGCCAAGCTCTGATACCAGTTGAAAGGTGAGAAGGATTGAAGCTTGCACGAGAGCTATGGCGGGAGAGCAAGAGCAAGAAAGAGAGAGACAAGAAATGGGAACTCCAATAGTCACAATGTGTGACTGGGCCTTCCTTTATTTACTAGTCACTAAAATGAATGTAAAGAATAAAGTAACGTGACAGGCGCCCACCACCTGCAGTGTGTAGTGGTGGGTACTGTCAGTGTAGTAATACACGGGACGGCACGGCGGAGGCACCTTTACCCCAACATCTTTTCCCACTTGTGTTGTGGTAAAAGCATTATATGCACACTCCATGGACTTCTTATTAGTGCTTTTATCCTATATGGTAGCGTCTCTTTTTAGCTTGCTTCTAAGTTGGAGTAGTCAACTCAAGATAATAAGAACTTCATTTATGAAACCAAAGAAAAAAATTTGGTTACAAATCTCACTCCCTTATAGAATTGATAGGGTAGTTGTTGTAGTTTCAGATTCTGTCCAATAACAACACTATGATTTTAGAGGAATCTAGCAATCTCACTTAGGGATGATGATGCCAATGATACTACAATTATTTGAGCTTGATGATTAAGGAAGGTGTCAATGATGACTAATAGTATGCATAATGTGAGAAATTGGCTATAAATAGTATCTACTCATATATTAAACAATAACAGTTGCCTTCACCTTCCATTCACAAATTTTCCTTGCCGCACACATGTTGCAACTCCATTGTTAGAGAAAGTGTTGTAGGTTGCAAACTTGCATGTTGCAAATAGGTACTATGTCTCCAATCAAAAGATTGCAAACCTGCAAGAACTCTACTGATTGTCACCTTTTTTAAGATTGCCCCACATTTAGGGATGAAGGTGTGATCACATTAAAAGTAGAAGCACACTTCAAGAGTGTCAATAGAAATGGGTGTAATTCGAGAAGTAGGACTAGAAGTGATCTTTTGTCAGGTCTAGTAAAGGCTATGTGATGTGGTAGTGGCGGAGGAAAGGCTTTGCAACCACCTCTACCATGTTCAGCCATTTACATAACAGAGATTTTGAAGAAAGATGTAGAAGTAGATGTACTAAGAGGGGAGAAGCTTGGTTCCACAATAATGATCACAATCTAGTGGGACATGGATCTACAAGAGCTATCTTTGAGAGGGGATAATTGAGATAATTGGAAGAGGAAGAGGTAATGCATGTTGGGTAATTAAATTGGTAGAGGAGACCAGCTAGCAAGAATACAAAACAAGATTTTTGCTAGGGTGTGGGGAAAAATTCATTCCATTTCTTTAACTTAAACACAGTCTCATGCACAACAAAAAGATTGATCTAAAACATGGAGGCAAAAGTTATCCAAAGAGGATGACAGCCTCTTCTCATCCAACATCAAAGGCACCATGCTCTATATTGTGGTGACCATGGACTTATTCCCACCTAGTAATAATAGTGCTACAATAGAGGACCAATTATTAGATATGGGAAAGTACATGAAGGTTTGGGTCACCCTCTTATGTGGGCCATACCACTTCATGGCAAATTGTATCTAATTGTATGGAGAATTCCTGGAGGTCCATTGCAACTAGCAAAATGCATTCTTTGTTGTAGAGATCCATTGCAACTAGCACAAGGCCTTTACATTAGGAGTACCCACAATATTACTGACCATTACATAGTTATTCATTGTCGGTCTAGCCAATAGCCTACTATCAGTCCTTAATGATGTAAAGGAAATGCAGGATCATTGAGTGACACGTTCACTTTGTATGCTATGTTCTATCTATAGGGAACTCAATCCTACAAGATCATGTATTGAGAGGGGGTCACTCTTTCCAGATGGAGTGACTCCAATTGGACAAGTGATGTGGATTCAGGATGGTCCACTATAGGTGATTCCTTCTCCTTGGATTGGGAGCTATCTTTGGATAAGTAAGAAGTAGCCTACTATGGCCCTTTCCTCTATAAAGGCTGAGTATCATGCCCTTTCTTCTACATCTATGGAGGTAGTTTGGCTCAGTTGCTTGTTGGGTGGAGATTAGCTTTCCACACATAGGACATGTGAGAGTACGCAACAAAAGAAGGAACATGAACACAAAGAGAAGGAATAGCAAGAAGATAAAGGAAGAAAGAAATATACACTAATTGAGATAAATGTTGATAACAAATGGAAGGATTAGTCAGTCCCTACACACAACTCAAGGCATCAATGAGGGCATCAAATCTAGCTAGAAATGATGACACTAGCATCAAAACTAAAGACAAAGGAGTATGCTTGAAGTCAAAGGAGGAACCTAAAAAAGATGATGGCCAAAGTGAGGACTAACCAACTATAAATAGTTTAAGTCCCCCAATTCTATCTGACATACACATAATGCAATCCAACTAGATGGAAAAATGCAACGAATAATGTCACGGCATCCCAAATAGTTTGGCAGTGGTGGCAAGAGGTGTCAAGCAACTAATAATCATAGGGAAAGGGCCCAAATAGGAGAACTACATACTAAAATGCTAGAGCTCCCATGTCTCCATGAGACTTTGATAAGAACTTGCAATTGGGAGATGACATACTGACAATACATGTGAGAATGAAAAATGGACGAAGGAACACAAACATAGAGAGAAGGAGGCAAGAGGAAGATGAAGGAAGAAAGAAATCTCCATTGATTAAAATAAATTTTGAATACTAATAGAAGGATTTATTAGTCCTAGCATGTAGCTCGAGGCATCAATGAGGGCACTAGATCTAGATGGAAATGATGATATGTAGTAATAGCATTGGAGATGAAAGAGTATGCTCGAAGTCAAAGGAGCAACCTACAAAAGATGATGACTAAAGTGAGGAGTTTGACATTTAGAAAAGTTTTCACATCCATATGATAAATTGGCCAATTTTTAGTGATGGAAGATAAAGCCAAGGTACCTCAAATAGTGGACATCCAAGCTATTGGTATGAAAGTCTCAAAGTAATCCAAACTTGCCTGCTAAGAGAATCCCTTGGCAACAAGTCATGCCTTATGCTTGTCCAAGGTTCCATCTACAAGATACTTCATCTAATAGACCCACTTCACACCAATCACCTTTCATTTCTTTAGATGAAGGATGTTGTCCCAAGTTTGGTTCTACTTGATAGAATCAAGCTTAGCGTACATAGCACTCTGCCAAACCTCCTTTGCAAAAGCCTCATCACCTATAGTAGGCTCATGGTCTTGAAGAATCTATGACATAGGGGAAAAATTTATGTAGAGTGAACTATCATGCCATGATTGAAGCTTAGCTTACTTGTGTGGGGCAAGAGGTGTCTTAGGGAACTGAGTAATCCCTAAATCTTGCATGAGCCACTAATACCATTGAGGAATGGTGATAGGCTCATCTTGCTACAAATGAGATTGAGAAGCCTCCAATACTTGTAAAGCACCAGTTTGTGGAAGGGACTCTCCCTCACTAATGGAAGGTGGATCCTTCTCACCCGATGAAGAAGACTCCTATTCAAGCTAATTGGTGAGCCGCTTTGCGCATTTTGCACTATCTATAGGGGACTTGATTCTACATGATCATATGGAGAGGGGGCCATTCTTTTGGAATGGAGTCACTCTGATATTGGGCAAGTGACATGGATTTATGATGGTCCACTATAGGTTATGTCTTCTTCCTTGGGTTGGGAGTTATCTCTTGGAGTAGTAAAAAGCATCCTACTATGGCTTTTTTCTCTACATAGGCTAAGTATCATGCCATTTGTTCTACAACTATGGAGGTAGTTTGTTGGCTCTATTGCTTGTTGATCAAGATTGGATTTCCACAAATAGGACCTAAAATAATTAGAGCCGTGAGATTATCGGCAATCAAAGTCCCCCATTCGGACTCCTTGTTTGGAGCAAACCTCCCCTTCTCCCTTCCTTCATGTTTCCAATAAAGTGTTAGATATGCTCAATGCCCCACCCTCATAAGGTGCCACCAATGATCCATGGTGCTCAAAGTTGTAAGGCCCCCATTATGAGGAGAAGCCATATGTGAGCCCGAATATTGGTTGTCCTGACTTGTATATTAGATGAGGTCTATATGATCGGATCACAAAAAGGTGACCGTTGTGGGTCTAATCTTTGGGTTAGATGGAGTAGTTAGGCTGGTAGCAACTCAAGGCACATTGCATCGAGTTGCGAGGTAAGGGAGTTATCAAGGGCCCCTATTTTGGGGTCCAAAGGTAGTGCCTCTAGCTCGACGATAAATGGAATATTCCCTAGCCAACTAGTGGAGGCTCATATGGTAGGTCGGTTAGGTCAACCTAATCGCCTTCGCGGACTGTAAAAGCTAAACCCCTTCACAACCATCCATGATCTATCTTTCACCCAGCCTTAAGCTCTTCACCTATCTTCTATCTAGATTGCCATCTAAGCTTCATAGTGGAAGTGCACAAGTGGAGAGTCTTTGTATCAGTTGTTTGGAGCTAAAGAATTTTTTTTAAAATTCTCCTCTTATCTATTGTGTACTCTCTATCTCTTTCTCAGATTCTGTTTGCTGTGCCGTGTAATTTTTACATAAGGCTCAATCTACCAACCTGAAGATGCCTTACATGGCACTCACTATACAAGTGCATGCAATTTCTTCTTTCTCCAAAGAAGACAAGTTGGATGGTTCCAACTATTCTTTATGGTTGTGTAAGCTGGAGTGCATTCTTGATACCTTCAACTTTGGGAGTTTATTCCTCTCCCAGTTCCCTGGCCCATAGAGGATCCTACACATGGAACATTGATGGATCATGTAGCCCTCTTGGATTAGCTCAACTCTCGATATTAATTCTTTCTCTTTATGAGTTTATTATATTTTCTCTTGGTTCATGTTCAGAGAGATTGAATTCTGTTGCAAAGGTGTGAAAGGAACTTCCATCTCTCTACCATCAAAAGACATTTTCCCACAGGATCTCCTTGGAGAAGGAGCTTTAGATGCTTGATGTTGATGACTCTCCTTTATGAATGATCACATCCACAAGGGACAAGCTCGTGTCCCTTAAGAGGATGATATCTTTAGAGGATATGGCCATGTTTGTAGTGACTAAGCTACCATCTCCAAAGTACAATGTTTTCTACACCAGCCTTTTGACATCGAGGACCTGAATTATGCTTCTTTGGAAGGAGTTTTCATTGCTTGACTTGGATCATGATCAACATCTCAGAGAGGTGGATACTAGTGGATCCAACTCCACTAAGTATTTTAGTGTAGGTTTAGGGGGCAAGAAGAAGAAGGGAAAGCCCGAGGCTAAAAAATAGGAGGTCAAGAAGGATGATTCCAACGATACAAAGAAGAAGAAGAAGCCCAAGTGCCCACACCATGGGAAGGGCCCTCATCCTAAGGAGAAGAGCTAGCAAAAATACGCCGATGTGTCCAAGTAAAAGGCCACACTCGCCACCATAGAGTCTATCTTTGTACACTTCTTTGAGGTGGAGGATATGGCTCTTACTTCTTCTTCTTCAGAGAAGCCTTGGCTCATGGATAGTGGAGCCTCTTCCCACATGACATACCACTAGGATTGGCTTCAAGACATGAGATCCAAAGGGGGATCTATCACCATTGGTGACAACTCTTCAAGCCCCATGCATGGAGTGGGGACCATTCTCTTGTTCCCAATAGGATTTCTTCTTTGGCAAAATTTCTCTATGTACCAAATTTGGTTAACCTTTTATCTACTTATTACTATCGTGCACAGCTAAGTACTTGAATCATTTTTACTCACAATGCAATTACAATGGAAAATGTATCTTCCACCACTACTCTATGGATAGGAACATGGGAGGGTGGAATGTACACAATCACATCCCTCACTATGTGGTCTTTCCACAAGCTTGGATTTCTTTGGCATGCTCATTAGGATGAGTGCCCTTCCCACAATGTGGGCACTTTGACTTCTTTTTCTCATACTTGGAATCATCCTTATTGTCCTTTTATACCATAGCTTGGGGCTTCCCCTTCTTCTTTCCCCCGCCCCCCCCCCCCCCCCCCCATGAACCTATAGTAAAAGCCCTCTAAGCTAGATCCACTAGTCCCAATCTATCTGAGATGCTCATCATGCTCCAAGACAAATAGTGAGAGCTCCTCCCAAATAAGAATTTCTCAGATCCTTGATGTGAGAAGGCTAGTGTAGAAAACATAGTACTTAGAAGATGGTAGCTATGTCAACAGAATCATGGCCATATCCTCCAAATTTAATCATCCTCTCGAGGGATGCAAGCTCATCATGCATATTCTCCAGTTTGTTGATGTGATCCTTCATAGAAGGAGAGTCATCAACACCAAGCATTCAAAGGTTCTTCTCCAAGGAAATTGTAAGGAAAAATGTCTTTTGATAGTAAAGAGATGTAAGCTTCTTCCACACGTCCATTGTAGTCTCCAATTTGTAAAGATAGGATCTTGTAAAGTCATAAAGAGAAAGGTTAAAAATTGAGAGTTGAGCTTATCCTAAAGTGCTGCATTATCCATCAATGTCCCCCCATGCATGGGATCTTCCACAGGCCAGTGAATTGGGAGAGAAATAAACTCCCAAAAGTTAAAGGTGTAAAGAATGTACTCCACCTTACATGACCATAGAGAATAATTGGAACCATCCAACTTGTCTTCTTTCGGTAAATAAGGAAGCATGGGCACCTATACAGTGGTTCCATGCAAGGCATCTTCTAGCAGGTACACTAAACCCTAATGGAAATATAAAAGGAGGGAGGAGCATAGGGTCACTCTGAGAATGAGGAGTCCAAATGGGTGACTTTGATCATGATAATCTTGCCATCTCTCAAACAAATGATGAGAGACCTTGTCCTTTGAGTTAGGTGATGTGCATGGATATGAATTTCAGTCGACTACTAGAGGACTCCTCCATGTCTGTTGGAGGAGGAACCTCACACATGGTATCAGAGCCTAGGTTTCAAAAGAGCTTTTAGTGTAAGGTTAAGTAGTCAATGTATAAAAAGAATTAAAAACATAACCACACTTGTTTGAAGAAAATTGTTGTTGATTATCTTACACTAAGACTAGCATATGCATTGTGCTCATCAGGAACTTAGTGATGAGGAAGCTACACATTTGCGGGATATTTTTTTCATCATGTATCAAGTAGGCTTAGGATTGAATAAATTCCCATACCACGAGGCTATATTTGAGATGATGGAGATGATATTTATTCCTCCAATTTTATTGCAACCTTATCCTTACTCATGGTACATGAAATATTTATGGCCAAGGAATGGGTCACATATGGAGATATATTGTGAGCATAACATTCTTCTTCATTATGAACTATGGAGGATTTGATGGGTTGAAAAATTAAGGATAGTTAAGATATATCTTTTGTTTAGTGCCTTTGCGGAGTGGTTACTAAAAGTTGGGGATGAGCCTTTATCTGAAACCTTGTGGGTATATCCGAAAGTGTTACAAATAGTACCACCTGCCGAGAGAGTTGTTGTAGTGCCAAGAAGGCCTCATTTTGGTACTGTATATTTTGATTATCCCTAAGATCCACCACTAAAGTTGAAAAACTGGTTGACGAGACTTCTTCAAATCTTGCAAACACCCAAAAAAGCTACATTTTGATAGTCAACAACACCAAAACAGGAGGAGGTTAGCTACACTTAGAATGTAGGTGTGCTACCTCCACAAGAAAGGTTGTCATCTACACTCAAAAGAAGTTGCCTATAGTCAATGACTATCTCCATGGGAAGCAAGAAAACCTACATTTGCATAGCCAAATGCTATTACCAGAAGGAGGTAGCTATCCCCTAGGTAATAGATGGAGTCAAATGCTATTTCTTGATCCCAAGAAAGATGTAATTGCAACAAACATAGATGTTGGAAGGTTTGCTTGGTAGTCTGGGTGGTCTCCACAATGAAAAATCAGCTCCATGATCTCTTATTAGGTGATGATACCATGTGAGAGTGGAAATTTCCATGAACCCAAAGAGAAGGAGACAATAGGAAGAAATAAATTTGCATTGACTAAAATAAATATTGAATACAAATGGAAGGACTCATTAGTCCATACATGTAGCCCGAGGAGTTAGTGAGGGCACCAAATCTGGCTAGAAATGATGATGGTAGTAGCAACACCAAAGACTAAGGAGTATGCTTGAAGTTGAAGGGGAAACCCTATAAAAGATGATGGCCAAAGTGAGGAGGAACCATCTATAAATAGCTATAGTTTCCCAAATCTGGCCAACTTGCATAAAGATCAAAGACTAAAGGATTGTAGTAAATGTAGTCTACCTACATGGAAAATGCAATGAATAATGTCATGGCATCCTAGATATTCTGGCACTAGTAGGAGGTGTAAACTAACTAATAATAATAGGAAAATGGCCTAAAATAGGAGAAATGTATACTAAAATAACAAAGCTACTGTAATGAAGGAGACCTAACTAATCTAACTAAAAGAGAGAGAGGAGAGAAGAAAGAAGACTGTAGAAGAGAGAGAAGAAGAGAGTAGAGGAGAGAGAAAGACTAGGAGAAGAGAGAGAAAGATAGGAAAAGAGAGAGAGAGAGAGAGAGAGAGAGAGAAAGCCATGGGAGCTGAGGGTGAAGATGAGGAGACAGATTTGTATTTATCAAATGGTACCCTAATTAGGTCCTTGTACACCTTAAATATCCCATTAGTGTAACCGGGTATTCGCATGTGCTGGCTCCGTCTTAACCCCGTGTAAGACCCTCTAATCCCATTCTTTACATTCCATCCTGACTCGGAAGGTTTTTGCCCTCATTTGGTTATCACAAACATGGATCTAGGATAAGGTAGTCATTGCACATAGACATCCCAAAAGAATCATACCACAAACGAAAATCACAACTATTGGTATGGCTGGGTGGGGGGGAGGGGGGTAAAATCTTGTGGAACGGTGGCCTATGAGCATGTATACAGAGTGTGAGCATGAGGGAAGAAGGTAACTTAGTACAAGGATAGGCATCAATTCCAAACAAGAAGGGTTGGACAACACTGGACAGCATGTTGTCCCGAACAGGCATGCAGTGGAAAACTGATCATAACTTACCATGGGCAACTCCAAATGAGACCTTTCGCATGTCAAAACGCTAGATAGCACAACTCCTTGCACTCCTCATAAATTTTGAGCAGCTTCTTTTCAATGCCTCCTGCTACACGCAAATATATTAACCTTGAAGAAGAGGACAAGTTTGATAATCCCCTTCCTAATTGATGATCAAGATTACATAGAAGCATTAGCACCATATGCTAGATTGGGGTAGTCAATAGAAGATTTACATATCTATAGATCCTGCCTGTGCTCAGTGGCAAAGGAGATCTCTACTCACCTCTGACAATCTCAGTCATCCATGGTGACAATTGCCTTGTGTGTTGATGCCTTACACAAAAAGAAATTGTCTACAGGAAGAAAAGCATTAATCCTCTTGATTGAGAGGAATGGACCTTGACAAGCTGCAACTAGACTTGCTGACAAAATTGGTGGAGAAGATTACCCATAAGATCTAAATATTTGGGCCAAATACTTTCAAAGCACCTCAAGTCTATAATAAAGTCTGATATACCAAGCATTATAATGTTTATAAACAAAGAAATAGATGAACTTGAAGTAGAGTTGCAGTCTTGATAGACCAATTGCTAGTGATGTTGGGCCAACTGTATGGATTTGGGGACTTGAACTTCTTGATACAAGAAAGGAAGATTATGTGGAACATTCACATGGTTTTCATTGACTTGTTCACGAGATAGATGAGTAATCTCCTTTGTGTGTCACAAAAAGATGGTTGTCACAAATACTTTGATGCATCCTTGGATTTGTAGACACCAGAAGATTTCCCTTGATATTCTGATCTATCAAGTCTTAGAGGTCAGGTACTCAATCAGCTTCTAGGAAGGCTACACCTCTTGAATCCATTTTCCAATCCAATCACTTGGAACATTTGGCTTTACTGGTCTTAACATTTGGCTTTACTAGTCTTAACCAGTCTCAACCAAGTGGGCACCTGCTATTCCTAGAGCTGGTCTCAGCAAATCACCTCAAACAGCCCCGTGTCCCTGTGCCACTAAGCAACCCTTTTAGCACTCTACCTATAATGCCACAAATGTTGATTGGTTGCAGCGCTGGTACAAGCCCCTCAGTACAATATATGGTATATCTAGTATTCTAGCTTCTGATCAACCAACCCAAGTGCGGACTACATCACTTCTCACACCTAGGCATATTACTCAAAGATCAAGAATCCACATGATGCAGGCACGATGTTACCATCCATAAAAAGATAGCTTGAATGTTTCAATTTTTTTTTTGTGATGGTGAAGACACACCAAGCACTCCTAAAGCAAATGTGATGTTTGTACCTCGGGAAAATCCAAGAGCTTTGTTTATCTGATAGATTGATCAATTTCCAAGCATTGCTATTGGCACAAAGATGAATGCTAGAGAAGGAGCAACTCCTGTGAAGGCAACATATGATGGAATGTCTGATCTATCAAGCTTTCCAGAGTGCAATACAGAGAGTCCATTGAAAGGTGTTTTTGGTTAACATAGAATGCCACTTCAAAGAAAAATGGTTCCCATGGAGATCACTTGCTCAGAGGAAATGGAAGAGCCAAGGGGGGTACTCAGTGGGCTTGATGGCAGGGTTGATGCCCTCCTTGAAAATGATGGCCCTGAAGATGACCTTGGCACAGATCTCCTTATCAAGACGATGGTGCCGATGGGGATCTTAGCCTTGGCCAAGAAAGAGGCCTATGCAAAGGCTATGGAGGCTTATGCAGCGCTGAGAGAGGGGGGAAGAGAGAATACGAATCAAGAAGAAAACTTTCCTTTGAAAAGTAGTTGTAGTCAAAGTTCTCTCTAAGTCCTATGAGCCTCCATTTTGGCCACGGTGAAATTTCCAAGAAAGGCTACCATCTCTGGTACTCCCTGATTCCTATGGTCTTTCAATGCTATACTTGTCCTGATGTACCTGTGCACCTGAGTAACTAGGGTTCCTGAACTAAAAAGAAACTAAAACTAGAGGGAGGAGAGAAAGAAAAAGGGACCAAATACCTAAGCTCTGATACCAATTGTAATGAAGAAGACCTAACTAATCTAACTAAAAGAGAGAGAGAGAGAAGGAGAGAAGGAAGAAGACTGCAGAAGAGAGAGAAGAAGAGAGCAGAGGAGAGAGAAAGACTAGGAGAAGAGAGAGAAAGACAGGAAAAGAGAGAGAAAGAGAGAGAAAGAGGGGGGAGAGAGAGAGGAAGCCATGGGAGCTGAGGGTGAAGGTGAGGAGACAGATTTGTATTTATCAAATGGTACCCTAATCAGGTCCTTGCACACCTTAAATACCCCATCAGTGTAACCGGGTATTCGCATGTGCTGACCCCGTGTTAACCCCGTGTAAGACCCTCTAATCCCATTCTTTATAGCTCCCATGTCTCTGTTAGACTTTGACAATGCATGACATACTAATCATATTAAAAGTGGCAAGCTAACATGCGAGACTACATAAGGAAAGAAGGAACACAAACGCAAAGAGAAGGAGACAATAGGAAGTTGAAGGAAGAAAGAAATTTGCACTAATTAAAATAAATGTTGAATATAAATGGAAGGATTTGATTAGTCCCTACACATAGCTTGAGGCATTAGTGAGGGCACTACTAGATCTAGCTAGAAATGATAACAGTAGCGTTAGCACTGAAGATGGAGGAGTATGCCGAAAGTCAGAGCTCTAGCATTTTAGTATGCATTGCTTCTATTTTAGGCCCCTTCCCTATGATTGTCTGTCAATTTACACCTCTTGCCAATGCTAAACTGTTTGGGATGCCATGACATTATTTTTTTCATTGTTACACAAGCGGTGATAGAGGAAAACCCTAGTCACAACCTGGAGACACACAAGAAAAGGAGCATCAGTATAGGTTAGTGGTTGAAAGTCAAACCCTAGTCACAACTGGAAATGATAACAGTAGTAGTAGCACTGACGATGGAGGAGTATGCCGAAAGTTAGAGCTCTAGCATTTTAGTATGCATTGCTTCTATTTTAGACCCCTTCCCTATGATTGTATATCGGTTTACACCTCTTGCCAATGCTAAACTGTTTGGGATGCCATGACATTTTTTTTTCATTGTTACACAAGAGGTGTTAGAGGAAAACCCTAGTCACAACTTGGAGACACACAAGAAAAGAAGCATCGGTATAAGTTAGTGGCTTAGTGCTTGTCTCAAGTTAGATCAGTTTTTTAACCACAATCAATCTGTATAAACCCTTGGACCATCTAAAATATAAAGTAACTAATAAATTCCATCTCCTAACCACCATGACCCAACCACCCAAATACCAATATCATAGACCAAGTATACCCTCTATGTCCACTATAACTTTCACTACAATGTATCAAGCAAGCATGCCAAGTTTTTTGTCCTCAACAAAACTAATCACACTTAGTGCAACAAAAAGCATTATAATTGAACAAGGATGTATTGAAGTCATATGATAGTTGGTATAAACCCACCTCGAGGGAGGGGGGAATTCATTCATGAATATAGCTATGTATCACATGAGTTCAAAATAAGGGGTTTTAAAAATACCAATTTACATACATAAGGGTGCCATACTACTTATAGATTTAATAAAAGGGTTGTGCTTTGTTCAAGAAAAATTCACAAATAAAGATATTTATGAATAGGCCTTGAATATATGTGATATAGAGGAATATATATGCGTGCGCGCGCGCACGCACACACACACACACACACACACACACACACACACACACACACACACACACACACACACACACACACACACACACACACACACACACACACACACACACACACACACACACACACACACACACACACACACACACACACACACACACACACACACACACACACACACACACACACACACACACACACACACACACACACACACAACCCCCTGAGAAATCCATGAAAGAAAAATTCCCAAGTCTCTAGCTTCCTTTGACTCAATAAGACTTCCAAATCACAATAATGATGGTGGAAGTTAGCTTCTTCTAATAAACTATTACAATTGTCAACCTTTCATCCCTTTCCAAGGCCTACCATGGTTCTTGGCTATAATAAGAAAATGTGCCCTCCAATCTAGTAAACATCTAAGAGAATAAGGCCCCATGCACATGAAATCTTTATACCCAGAACCACAAACTTTAACATGTTTTATGATGCAGAGGGAGAGAGAGACACAAAGTGAGGCAAGCTCAAAGAATAGGGAGCTCTCCATAGTTTTATTCACTATTATCCAACTCGCTACTACTCACACTACAATAGAGATCACAACCACACTGCTAACCTAACCACATTCCTAACCAGTCCTAACTCGTTTATTGAGCACAAATGTCATCCAACTAACCTACAACTAGACAAGGAGTCAAACTGATGAGCTTGATTCTTCACACTTCTCCTCAAGCTCAAGTGATCTGTTGTATCCTAAGTAGTAATCTAAAATGAGTAAACTTATCTTCACCAAGTGATTTGGTAAAGTTATCTGCTACTTGGTCTTCTCTCTTCACATGGATAAGGTATATCTTTCCTCCAAGTACCATTTCCCTAATGAAGTGATAATGCATTTGTATGTGGTTTGATCTAGCATGATACATAGGATTACTTGCTAGAAGCACACTGCTCATGTTGTCACAATATATCTTGACTAGTTTATCCACATGTACTCCCAAGTCATCTAACATCTTACCAGCTAAATAGCTTGACATGCAACTAAGGCTGCACCTTTGTATTCTATTTTAGTACTAGAGAGAGCCATAGTAGCTTGCATTGTACTACTCTAGCTAATCATGCTGCTATCAAGGCCAAATGCAAACCCACTTATCAATATTCTACCATATGCATATCTAGCCCAATCTGTATCATTGTAACCTATAAGCTCAAGAAGTTTACCATACTCATAGATGTTGAGAATAGCAAATGATGCTTGCCCATAAGTGGTTTTGTATGAGAGATATGACAAAGATATATGCTCTAGAAGAATCTAGGAAGAGATGTCCAAAATCCCATAAGCACGATGAGGAATAGTGGTACTATCCAAAAAGCTATAAAGGCATGTACTTGGTTGACACTCTTTTTAATGGTAATGGAACTTTTAGTTTGAGTCACTCAAGATTGTGTTTATGAGTCCATGCTAATCTATATTGGAACCTAATTCACTTGAGTTACAATCTCTTCTCTTTATCATGTATCATATGTTCGATTTACGTCCACCATAGCTCATCTAGTTCTAGGTCCATGATTCTCAACATGGTATCAGAGCCATGGCTAAGCTAGGTGGCTGGTGTGATTTCTTCTTTGCAAGCTCTACAATTTGTCCCTCCTTCATTCTTCTCCTTGTGCAAGCTCAGATTGGTCTTCACCTTGAAGGGGAGCAATAGGTTTGCTGCTACCTTGGGTGGTGAAGTGGTAGATGAAGAGCTTGAAGCTCCAGGCTAACATCAAGATTTTCAGCTTGAACAACAATCTTTGGGAAACCATCCTCACAATATGATTTCTTTCTCCCACCATAACACTTGTCAGGCTTGGAGAAGCACAATAGAGAAAGAGAAAGAGAGAGGACAATGACCAGGGACAATAACATGACCAGGGACCAACAACCTGCTGGGGAATTCGAGCTCTTGGGCATCCCCTTGCTCCTCCTAGTGTGCCTCAGATCATTGTCTGCTTCAACATTGATGCTACGGCAAACAAAATTCAATGAAAAAGAAACACAAAAGTAATAACAGTCTTGTTTCACTCGGGGCTCTGGGCGCGTTTGGGTTCGTGATCTTATAGATGGACAGTTGGGACAGTAGAACCAAGTCCAGGGTCACACAGATCCCTCTCCTCACCACGCGAGCTGGTCCTTGCGATGGCCAATCATGGATGCAATGCCTCAAGGAAGAATACCAGGCTCTTATTAAATATATGTAGGTGAACAAGTCAAAAGATGTGCCTTAGATACTAACTTGTATGTTTACAGGGATGGTGAAAAGTCTATAGTGATTGTCCTATATGTGGACGGCCTTCTTATTACAGGTGACTATGAAGATATGATCAACCAAACTCGAAAGGCTTTGAGTTCTGAGTTTGAAATGACAGACTTGGGCTTGTTGCACTATTGTTTGGGAATTGAAGTCTGGAAAGAGCCAGGAAAGATCTTCCTCTCTCAGAAGAAGTATACATGGGAGAGCTTGAAGGCATTTGGCATGACCGAGTGCAAGGAGATAGCTACACCTATGGAGGTGAATGCAAAGTTATTTGTTGAGGATACATCAGCACTGGCTGACATTGGGAGGTACAAGAGGATGGTCGGCAGTCTGATCTACTTGTGTAATACCAGACCAGATATTAGTTTTGCTGTTGGTGTTTTAAGCAGGTTCTCAAACAAACCTCATGAGAGTCATTGGAAGGTTGGGATGCGGGTGCTCAGATACTTGAAGGAAACTCTTGACTATGGTATCACATATAGTTCTGGAACTTCTCTTGTGGGGAATTATGACTCAGATTGGGCAGGAGATAGTGATTCCATGAAGTTAGTTTCTGGTTATTGTTTCTCTTTGGCTCTGGGAATTTTCTCTTGGATTAATAAGAAGCAGCCAACATTGGCACCTAACCGAAGCAGAGTACAAGGTAGCTTGTTTTACAGTATGTGAAGTAGTATGGTTGAGAGGGATCCTATGGCATATGGGAGTGCAGGATGAAGAACCAACTATGTTGAGATGTGACGATCAGAGTTGCATTGCCATTGCCAAAAATCCAGTGTTTCATGCACGCACCAAACATGTAGAGATCTAGTATCACTATGTGTGTGATTTGATGGAGGATGGGATAGTGGAACTAGTCTACTGTCCAACAGAGGAGAATGGAATGGTCTTCTTCACCAAAGCACTTACAAAGGATCTGCTTCAAGTTCATCTTTAGAGACTCAGAATTGGGCCGAGGAGATAGTTCACCTATGGGTGGACATTGAGAGTGGGTGTTAGATGTGCTCAATGCCCCACCCTCATAAGGTGTGACTAGTGATCCATGGTGCTCAAAGTTGTAAGGCCCCCATTATGGGGAGAAGCCAAATGTGAGCTTGGATATTGGTTGAGTCCTAACTTGTATATCTGATGAGGTCTATGTGATCGGATGGCAAAAAGGTGACCATTGTGGGTCTAATCTTTGGGTTGGACTGAGTAGTTAAGCTGGTAGCAACTCGAGGCACATTGCATCGAGTTGCGGGGTAAGGGAGTTAAAAGGGGGCCCTATTTTGGGGTCCAGTAAAGGGAATATTCCCTAGAATATTTCTTGGCCGACTAGTGGAGGCTCATATGGTAGGTCGGTGACATCGACCTAATCGCCTTCATGGGCTATAAAAGCAAAACCCCTTCATAGCTATCGATCATCTATCTTTCACCCAGTCAGAGTTGTTCCAGCTAGCCTTAAGCTCTTCACCTATCTTTTATCTAGATCACCATCTAAGCTTCATTGTGGAAGCGTACGGGTGGACAGAGCCATCTCTATATCAGTTGTTTGGAGCTAAAGAAATTTTCTAATTCTCCTCTTATCTGTTGTGTACTCTCTATCTCTATCTCTTTCTTAGATTCTGTTTGCTGCGCCGTGTAATTTTTACATGGTATCCCAGAGTGGGCCTGAAGTTGACACATCAGTCCCCAGTACAGTCTCCAAAAGCTCATAAGAATCAAGGATAGTTGTAAATTTGAACTTCCACAAGGTATAGTTTGTGCCATCTAACTTTCCTTCGCTAAAGGTTGGTGGACGAATCCTCAGTGTTTGAATAGCTGGTACAGCACCACCACCTCTTGCATCGCTTCCTGATGCGCCCGAACCACTTCCGGAAGATGACATTTTCCTCTTTGTTGTTGAAGCCTTTGCCATTTGCACACTCTTCGATCCCTAGAGCCCCTTGGGCTCTAATACCATGTAAAAATTACACGACCCAGTGAACAGAATCTTAGAAAGAGATAGAGATAAAGAGTACACAGTAGATAAGAGGAGAAGTAGAAATTTTCTTTAGCTCCAAACAACTGATACAGAGATGGTTTTGTCCACCTGTGCGCTTCCATAGTGAAGCTTAGATGGCGATCTAGATAGAAGATAGGTGAAGAGCTTAAGGCTAGCTGGAACAACTCTGACTGGGTGAAAGATAGATGATTGATGGCTACGAAGGGGTTTAGCTTTTATAGCCCGCGAAGGCGGTTAGGTCGATGTGACTGATCTACCATATGAGCCTCCACTAGTCGGCTAGGGAATATTCCCTTTACAGGACCCCCAGAAGTGGCCCCTGGACCCCAAAATAGGGGCCCCTTTTAACTCCCTTACCTCGCAACTCGATGCAATGTGCCTCGAGTTGCTACCAGCTTAACTACTCAGTCCAACCCAAAGATTAGACCCATAATGGTCACCTTTTGCCATCCGATCACATAGACCTCATCTGATATACAAGTCAGGACTCAACCAATACGGGCTCACATTTGGCTTCTCCTCATAATGGGGGCCTTACAACTTTGAGCACCATGGATCATTGGTTGCACCTTATGAGGGTGGGGCATTGAGCATATCTAACAAAATAAACTTCGTCGAAATGGGCATAGGCAATTGGGTCAATTTTAAGCAACAAGCAACAGACGGGTTTCAAAAGTACTCTAAAGACCCACTGAGTGACAGTTGGGGAATTTTCATAACTTTTCGGGATGTCAAATGATACTTTTGAAAGTGGTCAGTAGTGGGGAATTTCAAGTCGGTAATGCAAAAATTTCCAAAGCAATAAATGGACGCCGGACGTGAGAATGGGAGTGCCCGAAGGCCAAGACCAAAATAAGGCAAGTGTGAAGTGCCTTTTTGGGTGAAAGGGGGTGCATTTTGGTAGCACCCCCACCAATTTGTTTCGCGGAGGACAAGGAGGGCCGTTTTTTATGATCACAAAAAGAAAAATGGAGGTGCCATGGTAGGACCCCTGATCTAATCTTAACAACAAGATGAAGAAGATTTTTGCTCTGTATCGCCACCCTTTGCTCCTCTAATGGCTGCCCGAATGCTAAGTTCCAATTTTATTCTTTCTCTCTCCACCATCTCTCTCTTCTGCAAGAGGTTGTTCATGCGTATGAAATCAAGAAGAAGAGGGGCTGAAGGATGCTTGTCTGACGACGATCGGATTGCTCTAAGATCAAGAGGAGGATAAGGGAAGGTGTTTAGCATTGAAGAATGATCGTCACATGGTCCATTGGCAGTCCATATCAATTATTTAAAAACCTGCAACACGCGCATGAGGTATAGCCTCAATTATTTTTCTCATTTTTACAAAGGAAATTTGCTTCTTTTTTATGTTTGATGGTTGAAATGAAATTCATATGGAACAAAAATTTGTTTGAATCTTGTTTGCATTATGATTGAGGGATGTGCATAAAAGAAATGTAGACTCGTGATGATAAATAGTCACAATAATTAAATTATAATCCGAAAAGTGCATTTTTAGAGTAAAAATGAAGATTTTGTTGGTTTCGGGTGAGAAAAAGAGATGTGCATGGAATAAAATTCTAATAAAAAACATTTCTTAGCTGTCATAATAAATCACTAATCATAGAATTAAAAAAATCTATTTTTATGCATAAATAAATATAAAAAAAGAGCAAAAATGGGGAAAATTAGGCTTTTTACGATAAATAATTGAGGAAAAATATAATTAATGTCCGTGAATGTGTGGCAAGGTTGAGGCATGAGGTATAGCCTTAGCTCACCCTTTTTTTAATGTTGTAGTGCATTTTTTATTGCTTTATACATCGAAAATGAGAAAAAACAAAAACCTACACCTATGCAACGATGCAACACATAAACGGTAGGGGGAAAAAAAGTTGTGGAAGTGTTTAAGTGCTAAGAATGAAGTAAAGTATGATATTTTGGTTGTGCACATCATATAGGGTGATTAATCATTTAAGTTTTAAGAGGCTAGTAGCACGAGGTAACTCGGTGCTAGTCTCTCGCAACGTAGCAATAATGAATAGATTGAAAATCATTGAAGGGTTGATTTTTACACTTCACTTTGTTGATTTGTTTTAGAATAAAATGTTTGTGCACACTAAGCATTCACTTTTGCATCTTGCATGCTACATGGTATAATCTCCTAGATGCATAGCACATGTATGTTGAACATTAACCAATGCTGAGAG